>NC_056737.1:1084500468-1084527968 GCF_019279795.1 Protopterus annectens | reverse complement strand
TGCATGCACCATAACGTTAGGGGAGGCCTAATGAAAGCCATCAGTGAGCATGTTAGCAACACCTCTTAAGGTGGCCCCAGGTAGAGTGGTACATATACATGTCTATTGAGCCCCTTTCTATCCCCTGGCCTAGAACAACATGTTGCAGATGTCTTAATCTATATTCCATATTATTTTCACAGTGTATTTACCCCCCCCCCCAAAAAAAAATAGCACACATTTGGAAAAAGTATTTCCCCTCACAAATACAACACTGGGGTGCACAGCTGCACATGTGAACTCCTGTCAGTAAGCATCTTAGCAGAAAAAATGTTAAATGGAAATCCCTCCTACACATATACAATCACAACTGGCTGAAGACAGATGCATGGTTGCTGTCTCTCACACTCCCTGGAGACACGTGCTAAAAAGACAGTTCTTCCACCCATGACATAGAAGCATTTCTCCCAAACACACACTAAATAAGTGAGAGAGAGATACTGCCTGTCATGTCCAGCACCTTATTCTCCTTTCTACCTCACATAACACCGGTGACATACACCCACGCACTAAACAAGGATACACTGCTTGTCATCTTCAGTACCCTACACTCCTCTCTACCCCACATAACACCAGAGGAAGCAGTTTAAAAGTGACTTAAACCCACACATTAAACAAGAAGACTAAGGGTAGACAACACTGCCAAATCCCCAGTCCCAGGCCTCATCACAATGCTTATTTGCCACATCTCCTTCAGACATAAACCTTATGCTCTGAAGAGTAGGGTAGGCTGACAATAAGTTTCATAGCATATTTATAATTCATCCTGTGTTGATCTTCCCATCAACCATTTGTCCAAAACCCTCCTCCACGTTAAGAACAAGAATGAGGCAGTAGTAGATACATTACACCAGTTCCTGAATGTGTACAGGCAGTATTCCCTGACACTTACCTCAGTTGTAATGGTTGTAACTATGCAGCAGGAACCAACTTCACTTCAGTCCACTTCCTTTGCAAGAGCTTTATAAATAGCCCATATCATGATGAGTACTCCAATTTGCCGTGGCTGCATTTATCATGCTGTTTTGAAGATACTAGTATAGCAATTATTTTATTGAGACAATTGAATACTGGACCATGGCTGCAAGGCTCATACTTTATCATGCGCACTGTACATTCATGGAGGGGGACATTAACCCCAGCAAGAATGTGGAAATATTCAGTGGTTTCCTGTGGACTCTAGAGGCACTAAACAACAAGAATGAAATGTGATTAGTGTTCTCCAGGCTGCACACAATCATTTTTACTGTTCCATTCACACCCAAACACCATCCTACCATTGCTTTATCCATTACTAAATGGTCACATTGTCACCTGTTTCACTGTTTAAATGTCCCCTGTTGTCCATCACGTTATAACAGAAACATGCGTTGACTTGAATGTGCTAACATATTTGTCTGCCCAGTGATCTACAAAGTGGCCATGGCTTCTGAAAGCACTGAGTGTGGCAGGGCCCCCAGGGGGTGCTCAAAGGGATCAAGAATATTTTGTACTTAATTTCTTCAAGGCCATTAGGAGTGCCTACTGGGGACTCTCATGAAGGTCCCCATGTAAAAGATGGATGCCTTGCGCTACCTTGTAGTAGTGACTCTTGTTGCTGGCATTACCTGCTCTGGTGAGTAGTGCAGACATCACTACAATGACTTCAAGAGGCACCACCTTGACCTTTTGTGCAAGTTGGAAAAAGAGGTTAGGGACAGTGCTCCTGAGTTTTACAGTAAGTGCACATTACTATAGTGTAATTCATAACTACCAGGCCCAATGAAAACATATGCTTAATGCACATTTTTCATTTTCTTTAATGTTTTTAACTCCAAGGCCCACTGACAGGAATCAGCTCCTTTTTCACAGGTGTATGGACTATTGCTCCAAATACATGGCTAAGTAGATAATTTTATTAGTATAGCCACATATAGATGCCATAGCATACTATAGCTAATTAATACTACATTGTGATTAATAACAATGTCCATTGCCTGTGTGAATACAGACTTCATGATGCACCTGCTGTGCTCATGCAAGAGGTGGTACTGTCCCACTCACATGACCTGTGAAAGGTGCCCACCCATCAGGTTTGGATCACATGCCTGTTGCGGCTTGACCTTACACATGTTATGTGCAATGCCCTGTTACACACCTGTACATTTTGTCCTTTGCTATGGTGTGCACTGCAACAGCTGCGACAGTCTTACATGGCACAGCAGTCACCTTTCCCCATATTCTACATGTACTGGCCCAAAAAAGGATCATGGCAGTGCCGTTATGCATGCCATACTCAGGGTATGTTGGCTGTATGCCTGCTTTGCCCAGTACAATGGGCTGGAATATATTATTCTACTTAGCTAATAAATGCTGGCAACTGGCTATATTACATCCACTGGAATTGTTGCTGTTTTTTCATCACATTGGCATGGTCAACATGTTGCCCTGTAACCTGAATACAATATGCCTACCTGTGATGCTGCAGCTTGTCCTTTTACCATAACACATAGCACTAAGGGTAGCCCTTTTCCACACTGCATGGTCGTTGTTGCCCCTCCATCATAATATCTACACTGTACTCACATGTACTCACAGGGGGCATGGATAGTATCCATGTCCTAATGGCTATTGGGACTATATTAGGGTTAGGGAAGAGCTCCACTTCACATGGATGAGAAGCCTGTTCCAGAGAAGGGGAATTCTTTCAGACACATACTTGTCCCTTCAATGTGTCCTATTTATATGACAAGCAATGTTTAAGTCCATAGATTGAGTAATTCTGATGCCATTCAAGTTGGGAATATGCCTAACTGATAAAACATATCCTAGAGATTGCCATAGCATAGTTTACAACATACATTTATTTCTATAGTTAATTGTATGCCTGATACTCCTTCATGAACCCTATACTAATATTTTCTTTTTGTTATATGTCTCCCTCTTTTTCACTATCTTTCCTCTATATAGTCATTTGATGCAAGTTGTTTTAGTTCTGCCTAATTATATTACTAACTTATGCAGTGTCAGCTACAGCTGTGTCTGTGGCATGACACTGGTCACTATACCAGCAACCTGCCTTGCTATATCACACTGGGTCCCCTTCTGCCTCCAGTGCTACATCTGCACAGGATGACATAGGACATCCTGTGGGGGGCAGCCTGAAGGGTACATCTGTGGATGCCAGTGGTCTGTCACCATGAAAGATGTTGCACCTCTTTGGAGTTGTCACATGTAGGTCCCAATATGTTACTCAGCAGAAGTTGGAGAATGTTGTGATGGCAGACGAGGGGCTGATATTTGCTTTGGCTACTTACAGAATATCTTTGTTGTGTGAATGGCAGAGTTACAGCACTACCTATAACTGTCCAGAGTGCCAACAGAAGCAGAATCCAGTTGAGAGGGCAAAGCAAAACAGACTGAAAATAAATTGCTTCAGAGGAAAAAAATGGAAATTACTATGAGATTTGACTGATTATGGAAACAGTAAAGCTTTTCTGTGTAAGAAGGGCAAATCTCACAAGAAATGAGATTTGAACAACATCCAATATGAAAGGTAAAGTTCCAGAAGCAGTTTGACATCTTCCAGTAGTTATTTCTCTAAAAACTATGAATTCCTCTGTTCTTCAGCTCCAGCGCATTATAATAGTCCACATAACAAAATACTTCCACAAGTAGTTATTTGTCCATGAAATTAAGGTTTTAGACCTTTAATCATGGTATTAAAAGAAGAAATGATTTTCAAAGGGGACAGGACTATCAACAAGGACGGTAACACTAAACAGGTATACTTTGTATCTATGACTGAATCAAGTAGTTTATCATCTGATACCTTTGTTTCTAATATTAGTAATGATGTTAGTACTACAAAAGTAATCACTTTATCCTGCTCCAAACTTTCTACAGAATTCCACTGCATACCTGAACTTTGAAATTTGTACCAACAAATTTACAGTGTATATCTATTCTAATAACAGATTTTTTTGACTTATAAGTAAGTTATATTTATTGAATTTTTTAAACACAATAAATATAATGGAACATGTGTCTTTTTTTTTACTTAAGACTGTTCTTTGGATGTTTTAAATATCATGGACAATGTGAACACTAGCGAATGTTTGAATGACTTCATGCCTACCAAGAAAAAGTAATTTCATGCCCACTGTTAACAGGTATGTTAATAAGCTTTCTATGGTGTTAACTGTGTATGTATATCAGTTAGCTGTATAATTTAATACTGTGACTAATACCAATATAATAGAACATGTAATGAATGGAATGCAGTGAAACAATTATGCCAGAAACGAAAATTAATTGTTAAGCTTATTAATAAAGCTAATGTGATTCTAATAATGACAGAGACCTGGTATATAAAAATGTGCAGGAATAATTTCTCAGATAATGATGTGTATACAGTGAGTCATAAAACAGAATATGACAAATCTGTGGTAATTTTGAAATAATTCATGAGAAAAAGATTTGATTTAGGTTGCATTTCAGCTAATAAGGCTAAGAGTTTAATTCTGCAAGAGGTTCATGTGGCTTATTTTTATTGTTAGCCTAGAATAAAGAGAAGTACTTCAAGTCCACCAAGCAGCCCTATAGCATATGTTTGTGGTAGATGCATGGAATAGTTTGCAAGACTTATTATTTATTTACTTAATGACATTTGATTGCTGGGAAAATCAGACTGGGTAAGAGCCCATTTCAGAGAAGGTCTGGGGAGAAAGGTCCAAAGTATTACAAAAGATTGTAAGAACAATAATTGAGCAATCTTTAAAAATAATACAATAAAGAACTACATTTTAAATAATTATACCAAATTAGAAATACTATGGAAATATTGGTTAAAAATAAATACAGAAATTAAATGAATATTTATTGAAATTTTAGCCAGTTTATAGAGACATTAAAGGTAAGTTAGTATAATACAAACAGGAATTGCAATATGAAGTGAGAGAAAAGCAGGCTTATGGTATATTTAGAGAGAAAGCCAGTGGAGAGAAATTGATAGACGTAAGGAAGTGAGTGAAAAAGGGAGAGTGAGGAGATGTAAGGTATGAATAAGTATTTGTTCACATTTAGGGATTTAGTTTATCCTGGAGTTAAACAAGAACAGAGCCAGCTTTTGGCTAGGAAGTCTTTCGGAGTAGTTTTGAAGGATGGGAGTATTTGTAACTGTATATTAAAATGTGTATATTAGTAACAGTATGTTAAGATGTGTACATTAATAACTGTATATTAAGATGTGTACATTAGTAACTGTATGTTATGTACATTAATAACTGTATAAGATGTGCACATTAGTAACTCTATGTTAAGATGTGTACATTAGTAACTGTATAAGATGTGTACATTAGTAACTTTATGTTAAGATGTGTACATTAGTAACTGTATGTTAAGATGTGTACATTAGTAACTGTATATTAAGATGGCTTCACTATACAATCTCAAAATACTGAAATGTCAAATTTCAGTATTTCATGACTGAATAGTCGAAAAACCACATACATGAAAACCCACAATCACGAACACTGCAATTGTGACCATTCACACACACACACACACACACACACACACACACACACACACACACACACACACACACACACACACACACACACACACACACACACACACACACACACACACACACACACACACACACACACACACACACACACACACACACACACACACACACACACACACACACACACACACACACACACACACACACATACACCTACCTAACTAAACAAAAATAACAACACACACAAACACACTTAACTTACCTATAAGCAGGGGGAAAAGCCCCCCTGCACCCCCACCCCAATACTTATATATTCTAACTCCGAGGTCACACTAAAGACACAAACACACAAAAAACACCACCGCACACACTCACACACACTAAAATCCCTACCCATTATCCTCAAACACACAACCCTTACCTGAAACCCCAGATAAATCCACAAACAGCACCACACATCACAAAAGCGACACCACGATAGCGGCGGATTTGACATTTGCGGATTCACCATAGTGTAGTTTCAGTTAACTGCACTTTCCACTATTCAGTCTCAATGTACTGAATTTCGACATTTCAGTACATCGAGATTGTCTAGTATATCCATTAAGACGTGTACATTAGTAACTGTATATAAAGATCTGTACATTACTAACTGTATGATAAGATGTGTACATTATTAAGTGTATATAAAGATCTGTACATTACTAACTATATGTTAAGATGTGTACATTAGTAACTGTATGTTAAGATGAGTACATTAGTAACTGTATATTAAGATGTGTACATTAGTAACTGTATATAAAGATCTGTATATTACTAAGTGCATGTTAAGATGTGTACATTAGTAACTGTATATTAAGATGTGTACATTAGTAACTGTATATAAAGATCTGTACATTAGTAACTGTATGTTAAGATGTGTACATTAGTAACTGTATATTAAGATGTGTACATTAGTAGCTGTATATTAAGATGTGCACATTAGTAACTGTATAAGATGTGTACATTAATAACTGTATAATAAGAGACGTACATTAGTAAATGTATGTTAAGAGGTGTACATTAGTTACTGGATGTTAAGATATGTACATAAATAACTGTATATTAAGATGTGTACATTAATAACTGTATGTTAAGATGTGTACATTAGTAGCTGTATATTAAGATGTCTACATTAATAACTGTATGTTAAGATGTGTAAATTAGTAGCTGTATATTAAGATGTGGACATTAGTAACTAAATGTTAAGATGAGTACATTAGTAACTGTATATTAAGATTTGTACATTAGTAACTGTATATAAAGATCTGTATATTACTAACTGCATGTTAAGATGTGTACATTTGTAACTGTATATTAAGATGTGTACATTAGTAGCTGTATATAAAGATGTGCACATTAGTAACTGTATAAGATGTGTACATTAATAATTGTATAATAAGAGATGTACATTAGTAAATGTATGTTAAGTGGTGTGCATTAGTTACTGGATGTTAAGATATGTACATTAATAACTGTATATTAAGATGTGTACATTAATAACTGTATGTTAAGATGTGTACATTAGTAGCTGTATATTAAGATGTCTACATTAATAACTGAATAGAAAGATGTGTACATAAGTAACAGCATATTAAGATGTGTACATTAATAACTGTATATTAAGATGTGTATATTACTAGCTGTATATTAAGATGTGTGCATTAGTAACTGTATATTAAGATGTGTAAATTAGTAGCTGTATATTAAGATGTGGACATTAGTAACTAAATGTTAAGATGTGTACATTAGTAAGTGTATGTTAAGATGTGTACATTAATAACTGTATGTTAAGATGTGTACATTAGTAGCTGTATATTAAGAGATGTACATTAGTAACTGTATGTTAAGATGTGTTAATTAGTAACTGGATATTAAGATGTGTACATTAGTAGCTGTATATTAAGAGATGTACATTTGTAACTGCATGTTAAGATGTGTACATTAGTAACTGGATATTAAGATGTGTACATTAGTAACTTGTATGTTAAGATGTGTAAATTAGTAGCTGTATATTAAGATGTGTACATCAATAACTATATATAAAGATGTGTACATTAGTAACTGTATATTAAGATGTGTACATTAATAGCTGTATATTAAGATCTGTATATTAGTAACTGTATATTAAGATGTGTACATTTGTAACTGTATATTAAGATATGTACATTAGTAGCTGTATGTTAAGATGTGTACATTAGTAATTGAATGTTAAGATATGTACATTAATAGCTGTATATTAAGATGTGTACATTAATAACTGTATGTTAAGATGTGTACATTAGTAGCTGTATATTGAGATGTGCACATTAGTAGCTGTATATTAAGAGATGTACATTAGTAACTGTATGTTAATATATGTACATTAATAACTGTATGTTAAGATGTGTACATTAGTAACTGTATGTTAAGATGTGTACATTAGTAGCTGTATATTAAAATGTGTACATTAATAACTGAATATAAAGATGTGTACATAAGTAACTGCATATTAAGATGTGTACATTAATAACTGTATATTAAGATGTGTATATTACTAGCTGTATATTAAGATGTGTGCATTAGTAACTGTATATTAAGATATGTACATTTGTAACTGTATATTAAGATAGGTACATTAGTAACTGTATATTAAGATGTGTACATTGGTAACTATATATTAAGATGTGTACATTTGTAACTGTATATTAAAATATGTACATTAGCTGTATATTAAAATGTGTACATTAGTAACTGTATATTAAGATATGTACATTAGTAACTGTATATTAAGATGTGTACATCACTAACTGTATAGTAAGATATGTGCATTAGTATCTGTGTATTAAGATATGTACATTAGTAAATGTATATTAAGATGTGCACATTTGTGACTGTATATTAAGATATGTAAATTAGTAGTTGTATATTAAGATGTGTACATTAGTAACTGTATGTTAAGATGTGTACATTAGTAACTGCATGTTAAGATGAGTATATTAGTAACTGTATAAGTTGTGTACAGTAGTAATTTCATATTAAGATGTGTGCATTAATATCTGTAAATTAAGATGTGTACATTAGTAACTGTATGCTAAGATGTGTGCATTAGTAGCTGTATGTTAAGATGTTTATATTAATACCTGTATTATAAGATGAGTACATTAGTACATCTATGTTAAGATGTATACATTAGTAACTGTATGTTAAGATGTGTACACTAGTAGCTGTCTGTTAAGATGTGTACATTAGTGACTGTATATTAAGAGATGTACATTAAAAACTGCATGCTAAGATGTGTACAATAGTAACTGTATGTAAAGATGTGTACATTAGTAACTATATGTTAAGATGTGTAGATGAGTAACTGTATATTAAGATTTGTACATCAGTAGCTGTATATTAGATGTGTACACTAATAGCTGTATGTTAAGATGTGTACATAAGTAGCTGTATATTAACATGTGCATATTAGTAGCTGTGTATTAAAATATGTACATTAGTAACTGTATGTTAAGATATGTACATTAATAACTGTATATTAGGATGTGTACATTAGTAACTGTATGTTAAGATGTGTACATTAGTAACTGTATAAGATGTATGCATAAGTAACTTACATATATGTTATGATGTGCACAGTAGTAGCTGTATATTAAGATGTGTACATTAATAACTGTATATTAAGATGTGTACATTAGTAGCTGTATATTAAGATGTGTACATTAGTAACTGTATAATAAGATATGTACAATTGTATCTGTATATTAAGATATGTACATTACTAGCTGTATATTGAGATGTGTATGTTAGTAACTGTATATTAAGATATGCACATTTGTAACTGTATATTAGGATAGGTACATTAGTAGCTGTATATTAAGATGTGTACATCAGCAACTGAATATTAAGATGTGTACTTTAGTAACCTGTATGTTAAGATGTGTACATTAAGAGCTGTATATTAGGATGTGTACATTAGTAACTGTATGTTAAGAGGTGTAGACTAGTAACTGTATTTTAAGATGTGCACATTAGAAACTGTATATTAAGATATGCACATTAGTAGCTATATATCATGATGTGTACATGAATAACTGTATACTGAGATGTGTACATTAGTAGCTGTATATTAAGATGTGCACATTAGTAGCTGTATATTAAGAGATGTACATTAGTAACTGCATTTTAAGATGTCTACATTAGTAGCTGTATTTTAAGATGTGTACATTAGTAACTGTAAATTAAGATAATGTACATTTTAAATGTATATTAAGATATGTACATTAGTAGCTGTATATTAAGTTGTGTACATTACTAACTGTATATTAAGATATGTACATTAGTAGCTGTATATTAAAATGTGTACATTACTAACTGTATATTAAGATGTGTGCATTCGTAACTGTATATTAAGATATGTAATTAGTACCTGTTTATTAAGATGTGTACAATAGTAACTGTATGTTAAGATGTGTAGATTAGAACTGCATGTTAAGATGTGTATATTAGTAACTGTATGTTAAGTTGTGTACATTAGTAACTTTATGTTAAGATGTGTACATTAGTAACTGTATATTAGGATGTGTACAATAGTAACTGTATGTTAAGAGGTGTAGACTAGTAACTGTATTTTAAGATGTGCACATTAGTAACTGTATATTAAGATATGCACATTAGTAGCTAGATATCATGATGTGTACATGAATAACTGTATATTAAGATGTGTACATTAGTAACTGTATATTAAGATGTGCACATTAGTAGCTGTGTATTAAGATGTGTAAATTAGTAACTGTATATTAAGATGTGTACATTTGTAACTGTATATTAAGATATGAACATTAATAGCTGTATATTATAATGTGTGCATTAGTATCTGTATGTTAAGATATGTACTTTTGTAACTGTATATTAAGATAGGTACAATAGTAGCTGTATATTAAGATGTGTACATCAGCAACTGTATATTAAGATGTGTACATTAGTAACTTGTATGTTAAGATGTGTACATTAAGAGCTGTATATTAGGAGGTGTACATTAGTAACTGTATATTAAGATGTGTACATTAGTAACTGTATATTAAGATATGCACATTAGTAACTGTATATTAAGAGATGACCATTAGTAACTGTAAGTTAAGATATGTACATTAATAACTGCATATTAGTATGTGTACATTAGTAACTGTATGTTAAGTTGTGTACATTAGTATATTAAGATGTGTATATTAGTAACTTGTATGTTAAGATGTGTGCATTACTAACTGTATATTAAGATATGTAGATTAGTAGCTGTATATTAATATATGCACATTAGTAACTGTATATTAAGATGTGTACATTCGTAACTGTATATTAAGATATGTACATTAGTACCTGTATATTAAGATGTGTACATTAGTAACTGCATGTTAAGATGTGTATATTAGTAACTGTATGTTAGGTTGTGTACATTAGTAAATTCATGTTAAGATGTGTACATTAAGAGCTGTATATTAGGATGTGTACATTAGTAACTGTATATTAAGATATGCACATTAGTAGCTATATATCATGATGTGTACATGAATAACTGTATGTTAAGATGTGTACATTAGTAGCTGTATATTAAGATGTGCACATTAGTAGCTGTATATTAAGAGATGTACATTAGTAACTGCATTTTAAGATGTCTACATTAGTAGCTGTATTTTAAGATGTGTACATTAGTAACTGTAAATTAAGATAATGTACATTTTAAATGTATATTAAGATATGTACATTAGTAGCTGTATATTAAGTTGTGTACATTACTAACTGTATATTAAGATAAGTACATTAGTAGCTGTATATTAAAATGTGTACATTACTAACTGTATATTAAGATGTGTGCATTTGTAACTGTATATTAAGATATGTAATTAGTACCTGTTTATTAAGATGTGTACAATAGTAACTGTATGTTAAGATGTGTAGATTAGAACTGCATGTTAAGATGTGTACATTAGTAACTGTATGTTACGATATGTGCATTAATAGCTGTGTATTAAGATGTGTACACTAATAACTGTATGTTAAGATGTGTGCATTAGTAGCTGTATATTAAGATGTGCACATTACTAGCTGTATATTAAGAGATGTACATTACTAACTGTATGTTAAGATATGTACATTAATAACTGTATATTAAGATGTGTACATTAGTAACTGTATGTTAAGATGTGCACATTAGTAACTGTATAAGATGTGTACATTAGTAAAACAAAAAGAAGTAGTACACCAGGATCCACCAAAAGTGTTTAGTGAGCGCTTTTATTTTTTTAAGTAAAAAACATCGTCAGAATAACAGACACATCCAATAACCACACACACACACACACACAAACACACACACACACACGCACACACGCACACACACGCACACACACACACACACACACACACACACACACACACACACACACACACACACACACACACACACACACACTGCTATGTTTTTAGTGGTATATACCTTTTAGGTAATTGTCAATTAACATTAATGAATTTAGGCGGGTATTTTAAGCTGTGTCATTTTATATATATATATATATATATATATATATATATATATATATGTGTGGTTATTGAATCTGTCTGTTATTCTGATGAAGTTTTTTACATAAAAAATGAAAGTGCTCAATAAACACATTTAGGGGATCCTGGTGTACTACTTCTTTTTGTTTTTCCAGGTTTGGAATATCTGTGGATTTTTTTAGATGTGTACATTCGTAACTTGTATGTTAAGATATGTCATTAGTAGCTGTATATTAAGATGTGTACATTATTAACTGTATATTAAGATATGTACATTTGTAACTGTATATTAAGATATGTACATTAGTAGCTGTATATTAAGATGTGTACATTAGTAACTGTATATGAAGATATGTGCATGTTTAACTGTATATTAAAATAGGTACATTAGTAGCTGTATATTAAGATGTGTACATCAGCAACTGTATATTAAGATGAGTACATTAGTAACTTGTATGTTAAGATGTGTACATTAATAGCTGCATATTAGGATGTGTACATTAGTATCTGTATGTTGAGGTATACATTAGTAACTGTATATTAAGATGTGTACATTAGTAACTGTAAATTAAGATGTGTACATTACTAACTGTATATTAAGATATGTACATTAGTAGCTGTATATTAAGATATGTACATTTGTAACTGTATATTAAGATGTGTACATTAATAGCTCTATATTAAGATGTGTACATTGGTAACTGTATATTAAGATATGTACATTTGTAACTGTATATTAAGATATGTACATTAGTAGCTGTATATTAAGATGTGCACATTAATAACTGTATATTAAGATGTGTCCATTAGTAACTGTATATTAAGATATGCATATTAGTAGCTGTATATCATGATGTATACATTAATAACTGTATGTTAAGATGTGTACATTTGTAGCTGTATATTAAGATGTGCACATTAATAACTGTATATTAAGATGTGTCCATTAGTAACTGTATATTAAGATATGTACCATACCTCTCAACTGTCCCGAATTCCTCAGTTTTTACCGAGTTTTTGGGTCCAAATAATGGGGTGCCACAATTCCCAAGTGGCACCCCTTCATTTCCGATTTATTCGCACTTTTATTTATTTAATTTTTTACTTTCGCGCTTCGTGTGCTTATGTCATCACATGCGCAATGACATCAGCACCACCAGCCTGTCGGAATGCTCCGCGCACATATGTAGCAGATATTTCCGGCTCTGGTTCAAATGCTTTTGTGAGCGGGAGTCACCAGAGCCGGAAAGGAGTTACGAGGAGTCTGGGGATTTTATTTAGAAGAAGCTCGCTCTTGCTGTGGGGATTTGAGTTCGCTTGCTGTGTCACCAGAGAAGGAAATGAGTTATGAGGAGTGTGGGATTTTATTTAGAAGAAGCTCACTGTGGGGATTTGAGTTTGCTCACTGTGTATTTAGAAGAAGGAAGACAATTGAGTTAGGAGGAGTTCGCTCAACTTTTATTTAGAGGTAAGTGTGTGTGTGTGTGTGTGTGTGTGTGTGTGTGTGTGTGTGTGTGTGTGTGTGTGTGTGTGTATTGGAGAGAAACCTCCTGTCAGCCTTGACCCACCACTCTTAGGGGATAGGATCAGTTTAGTAAATAGTGAAGTTTCTCACCTTGTAGTAAAAGACTCTGTGTAGTACACAGCATCACAAAAAACAGTATAAAATATTTTATGGTAGCATCATCACTTAGCACATCATATTTCTATCAGTGTACTGACTAAAAAAATAGAAGAGAAACATCATTAGGTGCCAAGAGGGAATGCAAGTTCAATGCAAGAAAGAGCTGCCTTACAAGTGATAGTCCTCATTGGCTATGTGTTAACATTCTCAGTATCTCATGAGTAACTAGAAAGTATTAAAAAATATTATGTACTCAGTTACAGTGAACAGCAGATGAGCTTGATGGTCACAAAGATAAATTAGCATTCAAATTCCTGTTTTGCAAAGTACTTTAGCTATGGTCATTTTGAGTGACAGAAACACAAAGTGAAGAGTGAATACAGCCAGCAAAAACTGCTCTAACTTGATATTAAGATGTGGCATCAGTTAGCATCTACTGGTGTGTAAGCAAACCTTTTCAAGTCCAGCATAGTGCATACCTTCTAGTCTCAGCCTTCCAATAGTACATAGTTAAGTTGTATAAAATGTGTGAGAAATGCCAAAAATAAGGCATAGCAGCGTTTTATGTAGTTCACAAGTTGGTGTAAAACTCTGTTTCCTAGCCACCACCACTTGTGAGCTTTGCCCAGGTTTTTTGTGCTAAGAGGTTGAGAGCTGTGGTGAGAAATGAATTCACTAAATGATAGCCATTAAGTTTCATACTTCCTTATTTATTTATTTATTTTTTTTCAGAAAGCTGCTGATTTGGCAGAGTAATATGTTGCTCTGACTGCAGTGCACAGGGTCCAGGGCTCAAAACTTTATGAAATACATGTTGGTAACACATTTTATTCTAGCAACTTTACAAAATTATACAGAAGCAATGTTTAAAATGTGTCCCTGCTAAGTCCCTAGCCACCACCACTTGTGAGCTTTGTCCAGTTTTTTTGTGCTAAGAATTGAGAACTACGGTGAGAAGTGAGAACTGAATTTGTATTCTCCCATTACTGGCTTTGTTTGTCCAGGTTTTTTGTGCTAAGAGGTTGAGAGCTATGGTGAGAAGTGAGAAATGCATTCACTAAATGATAGCCATTAAGTTTCAGTCTTCCTATTTTTCAGGAAACTGCTGATTTGGCATAGTGGTATGTTGCTCTGGCTGTAGTGCATATGATCCTGGGTTCAAAACTTGTCAGTGAAATGCATGGCGGTAACACAACATTTTATTCTAGCAAGTTCACAAAATTATACAAGCGATGTTTAAAATGTGTCCCTGTTTTTTGACCTTTTGCCCCCCCCCAAAAAAAATGCAATTGAAAATAAGTCCGAGATGCTGTGGAAGATGCCTATGGCTTACACTACTGTCATTCTATTTATAGTGTGGATGTGGAAGTAGACATTTATGATGGAAATGTTCTGAATTGGGCAGTTTTGTCATTATTGGTTCATGCATTTTGTTTCATTGCCTGCAGTACAGCCTACTGGAAAAATGCAACTTCAAAAAATAAATTTAAACTGCGCTCTAACAAGTGTGTTGTATTATACAAGGAATATAATTTAATAAAGTCAGGAAGGTGTATCAAAGAAAACAACACATGTATGTTTCTTGTTTTGTGTGCAAGGGGACAATGATTTGAAAACAGCCCAAAGGTAATCTTTATCCACCACTGGCCAGATGCATTTTCTTTGGATGTGGTGTGGATTTCAATGTTGTTTCAATGAATGTGAGTTTCAAGGGCAGAGAAGTTTTAATGCCAAGTCTGTTTTCATTGTGAGACAGTATTGCTTTGTTTACCAGATGTCTATAAATATTTGTGCATTGTTGTGCTGCAAAATGTAAACAATAAAATCCAAATAATCATTGTAGAAGTAAAGCAGTATGCACACATTAGTATTTATGGTAAATGGGGCGAAATAGCCAGTTAATGGGACATTGGAATGGCTGCAGGGGGATTCTGGTGCCATATTTTGGTTGTCTGTTCTTCAGTTTGCATTTGAAAGTTAGAATCCAACAATTCCCATTGGAGTGGGTGTGGTTATGTAATTATGTATGTAAATTAGATGTTAATCAGCGTATAGATTTGTACCTATTTTTCATGGTACTTGTCCAGATTTTTGATGTTTCCAGGTTGGGAGGTATGATATGTACCTTTGTAACTGTATCTTAAAATATGTACATTAGTAGCTGTATATTAAGATGTGTACATCAGCAACTTTATATTAAGATGTGTACATTAGTAACTTGTATGGTAAGATGTGTACATTAAGAGATGTATATTAAGATGTGTACATTAGTAACTGTATGTTAAGGTGTGTACATTAGATTATTAAGATGTGTGTATTAGTAACTTGTATGTTAAGATGTGTACATTAGTAGCTGTATATTAAGATGTGTACATTAATAACTGATATTACAATGTGTACATTAGTAGCTGTATTTTAAGATGTGTACCTCAATTACTGTATAAAATGTGTACATTAGTAACTTGTATGTTAAGATGTGTACATTAGTAGCTGTATATTAAGATGTGCACATTAATAACTGTAAATTAATATGTGTACATCAGTAACTGTATATTAAGATTTGTACATTTGTAACTGTATATTAAGATAGGTTTGTTAGTAGCTGTATATTAAATGTGTACATCAGCAACTGTATATTAAGACGTGTACATTAGTAACTTGCATGTTAAGATGTGTACATTAAGAGCTGTATATTAGGATGTGTACATTAGTAACTGTATGTTAAGGTGTGTACATTAGTATATTAAGATGTGTGTATTAGTAACTTGTATGTTAAGATGTGTTCATTAGTAGCTGTATATTAAGATGTGTACATTAATAACTGATATTAAGATGTGTACATTAGTAGCTGTATTTTAAGATGTGTACATTACTAACAGTATATTAAGATGTTTACATTTGTAACTGTATATTAAGATAGGTACATTAGTAGCTGTATATTAAGATATGTACATTAGAAACTTGTATGTTAAGATGTGTACATTAAGAGCTCTATATTAGGATGTGTACATTAGTAACTGTATGTTAAGAGGTGTACATTAGTAACTGTATATTAAGATGTGTACATTAGTAACTGTATATTAAGATATGCACATTAGTAGTATATATTGTTTGTTAAGATATGTACATTTGTAACTGTATGTTAAGAAACGTACATTAGTAGCTGTATATTAAAATGTGTACATTAGTAACTGTATATTAAGATATGTACATTGTAACTGTATATTAAGATAGGTACATTAGTAGCTGTATATTAAGATGTGTACATTAGTAACTTGTATGTTAAGATGTGTACATTAAGTGCTGTATATTAGGATATATGTATATATATATATATATATATATATATATATATATATATATATATATATATAGGGTCTATATTAGATGAACGAAAGTTCATCTTAGCGAACACTCACATGAGCGAATATCCAGGTACTAATTGTGGGGCTGTGCCCCCCACAACCCCCCCTAAATATATATTCCAACTCCATGATCGCACTACAGTGAGGAAAAGGCAAATATTCCCATCTTCACTGTACCATGATTTCGCAATTGCGGTTTCGAGTTCCGCAATATTCACTAAGATTAACTTTCGTTCATCTAATAGAGACCCTATATATATATATATATATATATATATATATATATATATATATATATATATATAAAATGTATATTAGGATGGGTACATTAGTAACTGTATGTTAAGAGGTGTACATTAGTAACTGTATATTAAGGTGTACATTAGTAACTGTATATTAAGATATCCACATTAGTAGCTGTATATAATGGTGTGTACATTAAGAACTGTATGTTAAGATGTGTACATTAGGAGCTCTATATTAAGATGTGCACATTAGTTGCTGTATATTAAGAGATGTACATTAGTAACTGTATAAGATGTGTACATTAGTAGCTGTATATAAAAATGTCTACATTAGTAACTGTATATTAAGAGATGTACATTAGTAAGTGTATGTTAAGATATGTACATTAATAACTGTATATTAACAAAGGGTACAATTATAAATTTGCTGGCATTGAGTTTTAAGCAGTGACTTCGGCATTGGTCATTTAGTTGTGCCAGTCCTTCCTGTGGGATGCTAGTGTCTTCAGAGGATTCTATGAATGCTCCTAGTTTGCAAACATCTGCAAACTTGTTCAGCTAGAGGCTCTAAACATTGACCTTGACTTCCAAGAAGTAGATGCTAAAAAGGAGCAGACCTACCACACAGCCCTGAGGTACTCCACTAGTGACCAGCCTCTAACTTTCTAGATCTATCTGAAAGCCACCTGGCTATCCAGCAGGTAACATAGGGGTTTATGCCTATATCCATAAGTTTATTTATAATGCCTGAGTGAAGTACTGTGTGTCTTGGTGACTTTCTCAAAGAAGTCCACCAGGATGAATAGGCATGATCTGCCCTTGATAAAACCAAACTTGGTTGGATTCAGTTTTTGAAAGTTTTTATTGTCCTTATTAATTAATATTTTCCATAATTATTTCCATGGCTTTGCAAATGAGATTAGTCAGACTAATCAGTCTATGGTTCCTGGGGTCCATTGATGACCAGCCCTAGTGCAAAAAGTAGATTGGTTTAGCTCTCCATTCGCATGGCACAAAACCTGTCTGGAGGCTATGGTTAAACACTGAATCCAGTGGTCCCAATAGGTCATTCTTTCAGACTATTCAGGAGGCATTCTGGGATATTAAGTATGGGATAGCATATATTAAGGATTCCAATAGTTTAGGGAAAATGTTAAAGAGATAAAATGTAGTCCTAATATATGCTGGATGATAGTTTATATACTAATATTAAGCATTGTTTTGATTTACAAGCTATGAGGCACTGTTCAAGGCAAGATGCACTTACTGACTATGATATAGAATTAAATTCTGTTTGCACAAACATTTCTTTGAATTTGGTGGTGCTAATTGCATATGCATGCCGCTCACCATGCTTTAACAAATACAGGTAAGTTTTCATGGCCTGCAACTTTGTTGGTGTCCAGGAAAACATGATGAGCAGCACAAACAGTAAACAAACAAGCTCATATATGGGTAAACCTGTTAAGTGTGCTCATACAGACAACACAAAGAGCTACATAAGGCAAATAATGGAAGGTGTATACAGGCAGGGGAATTGTACAGAGTATATTATGCACATAAATGAAATATATGAATACAAAAATAACTAAGAGGGGATGTGAAATGGCAAGGGGACTTCAATACATGGGTAACCAGACAGGAGAAGTATACTGAAGACAATGGGCACAGAGATGTATACAGAAGTATTTAACAGGTGAGGGTAAATGCTAAATTCTAGCATGATAATTGATGTGAAGGTGCTTATGTCACAAAGACAACTTTGTAATAATAAAATTTTGCAATACCTATGTCATAATTAATGGTGGTCACACTTCCTGAGCTAATATAGATAAATAAAAGCAGACACAATGATATAGGATGTGACATGTACACAAATTAACATTGTAACAGAGGTTAATAACATGACATAGGAATGTCATTGACATGCTAAGTTGAGATAACAAAGCATGACAATGCTCTGCAGTAATTTAAATTCTCCAGTATTTCTGTCTACTGTAAAGTCATCAGAGTCCCTTCATAGCAGTTATTTTTCCATTCACTGTGAATAAATAGTGGAAACACAGTAATTGGCATAATTCCTGCCATTAAGGTACTAAGCTGCTTACCTTCATTACTGAGTCAGACTCATGATACTTTTTGTTTCAGCTCTTACCTCCTAGGTAGGGCTCTGCCCGCTGCACTCCCCTACCCTACCCCCATTCCCACCACCCACCTAGCTCATTCCCTTTATACCTAATCTTACAATACCCACACACCCAACTCCCATCCCTCAGCCAATCACGCAACCACTTCAACCCCTCCCCCTCCTTTGCTCTCATATTACATACTCTACACATAGTACCTCCCCACTCACAAAGTTGCTACAATCCATCCTACCTATATACTATTAGGACCCCTACACATTCCACAGGGTTATCTCTATAGACTCCTACCACTTCTAACTAACCAAACATGTACTCCCATCAAACGTTTCTGACTTTTTTCATTTTGGTTCTAGTTTCTGACTTCATAAGTCTCTTGTTTTTTAAAAAAAATGTACTGTATGTTTAAATTCAATGACTTGCTAATGAATAATGAATGTGTTTTAATGACCAATATAGTCACATGATGTATATTTAAATATTAGTTAAGCAAAGGTTTTTTTTATCTGAAGAAGTTTTGCAATCTAGATTAACGAAAAGCACATCATACTGATGTTTTGTGGAATAAATGTCTTATTTTCTAGTTACTTGTGCATGTACGGCTCTCTTTTCTTGTTTTTACAGTCGTTTGTGTTTATTTATATAGTTTTGGATGTACTCCCATCAAATAATTCTAACACTAGCACTAACCATCCCAGCCCATCTAACCTCACCCTACTTGAACAACATTACAATTCCCAACATGTCACAGCACCTCAACCTCACTTCCAACATTCATTAACTACCGCTTACTCATCTCACCCTCACTCTTTAACCACACCATCTATGACCTACACCCTTACAAACTCTTCTATTATCAAAGCAAATGTAAAGTATCCATACAATGTGACTTAGCCTTCTCCAAATACCTACCAACCATAATAAACATTGCCTCTCACTTGCTACGCAGTGGCGATATCAACTCCAACCCTAGGTCCAATAATAAGTCCTACAAATCACCAGAATCAGCCTAGAACCAATACTAGCCTAATTAAGAGAAAATACAATATTCTAATAATAAACCATAACATAAGAAGCATCCTTAACAAAACCACTGAGCTCCATGCAACCATAGCATTACACTTACCTGACATCCTCCTCCTCACAGAAACATGGCTTAAACCACACATTAAAAATGAAGAAGTACTTCCCCTGGTTATAGCATACTACGAAAAGACTGTACAGCTAAAAGAGGAGGTGGGGTCGCTCTCCTATATAAGAACAACATCAGTGTTGAACTATTTACCATAGAAACCCTGCATTTAATAATGCAGATATCCAACTTGCTAAGGTAAGACTAAATACACAAAAACAGCTAAATATCTTAGGATCCTATATCCCTCCAGGAGGTAACATCAAAACCCTGGAATCCCTTCTCCAATGGGCATCAGAAACTCTCCCCCATGATGCCATTATACTAGGTGACTTCAATGTTGATTGGACCTCACTTAAATCACCCTACCCCTCAAATCATATTAACCTTTACAGATTCTCACAGCTAATACAAACCCCTACTAGGGTAGACAAAACCTAAAAAAAAAAGAATCAATACTAGACTGGATTCTCACCAATTGCCCATCTTCCACACATAATTTCATACACTATCCGACATTATAAGCAACCACCTCCCATCCTTCTTCATCAGAGACCAAACTAATCTCACTAGAACTAGCTCTCTTAAACACATCAGATACACTAAAAGCTTCAGGGCTGATGACCTTAATAAAGCCCTTAAACACTCTAACTTGTCCCCTCTTTTAACACTTCCATTAGATGAAACAGTTGAGTATTTCAACACTATCTTCTTAGGCCTTTTCAACCAACTTGCTCCACCAAGACTGATCTGCACTAAATCCACCTATGCCCCATCTCATGGCTTACCAAGAGCAATAGGCTACTTATGAAACAAAGGGGCAAAGCATGGGACACCTGGCACAAAAACAAAACTACTCTTAATAGGCAAACAGTCTTACAACTGAGAAACACTATAAAAAAACAAATCAGACTAAACAAACAGAAATACTATAGTGAAATTCAAACTAAGCATAATACCAACCAACAAAAGTTCTGGGCCGATATAAACAGTATTTTCCAACCAGGTAAATCACCAATTCCTCATCTAAACGTAGACACCACCTCTATAAACACAGTGACCAATTCAATGAGCTCTTTACCAATGTTATATTAAGGATGTCAACAGACCCACACACTTCTCAACCCCCTATACTATATATATAACCCATCAGAAGTAACGCTTAACTCCTTAAACCTGTACCCGACTTACATCTATAGACTCCTAACCAAACTTAAATCCACCACCTTAGCAGTCGACGAAACTAACTGCCTGAAAAGATTCCTACAAATAGCTGCCAAAGCCATTTTCCTACCCAGTCTCTATAATCATTAACAGATCAATCTCAAAACAAAGGTGCCACTTCTTTTGAAAATCTCCTACATTATACCAATGCAGCACAAGGGGGTAACTCCACTGACCTAACAAACTACTGGCCTATAGCTCTACTTTCCCCACTGGCTAAAATACTGGGAAAATCTATCCACACCGATGTCCTAATACATCCGCTCTCGAATAATCTTCTTTCCGAAAGTCAACACGGATTACACCCCAACCATAGCACTACCACTGCACTCATCCATTTTAGTAACTTAGTAGCTATGCAATGCAACAATGGCCAACTAGTGTCTGCAGTTTTCCTTGACTTATCAAAGGTGTTTGATACAGTCTCCCATACAAAACTAATAACATCACTCTCAGAATTAAAACTAACTACCCCCACTCTATTATGGTTTCAAGATTATCTGTCCAAATGCCAACAAGCTGTTCAGTGGGAAAAACTCCCTTCCCCCCCTACTTCCTGTAAAACTAGGAGTACTCCAAGGATCAATCCTAGGACCCCTACTTTTCACTATATTTACAAATAATCTTCACAAAGCTGCCCCTCTAGCAAACTTGGTTCAATATGCTGATGATTCCACATTAATCTGCTCTGCCCCCACCCTCCAACAACTTCAAATCAAGACCCAAGAAGCCTTTGCATCCAACAAAACCTGGCTAGCAAACTGACAGCTAATACTAAATCCTAAAAAGACACAACTTATGCTCTTTCATCCTTCCAAAGCAGGAGCACCTACTCCCCCGTTCTCTATTTCTACATCAGGTAATACTCCTATCTCCCCTGTCACACAAACCAAAATACTAGGGGTCATTATTGACAATAATATGAAATTTGACAAACACATAGCTCATACAATAAACAAAATTGACAAAAAACTAGGTACTCTTTACAGATGTAAAAACGTCCTAACCAGCAACAGTAAAGTTACCCTAGCTCGGACCCATCTTCTGTCAACCTTACTGTATGCCTCTCCTGTCCTAATTAATCTACACAAGAGCGATTTAAACACTCTATCATTTTGTTACAACGAAATAACAAAATTCGCCACAAACTCCTACCGTACCCACCACTGTCAGGCCCTAAAACAGCTTTCCTGGCTTGAACTCCCTAACAACTTAGCTCTAAACCAGCTTCTTCTAGCTCATCAAATACTGTACCACTCTGACAAAACTCCAGCCTTACAAGACCTGATCATCCTCTACTCCAATAACTGAGAACTTAAATCCACTTACAAGGCACTAATCCCAATCTCCAAAAGCCATTACAGCTCTGGTGACTTCCTGTATTCTAGCAACATTGCCAAGACTAGGAACTCCCCACCACTACAAATCAGGGTGCAGCCTAATAAAAACACCTTGAAAGAACAGCTTAACTCCCACCTAAACAACTCCTGGACATGCAACTGCCTATCACCTGGCTGACACATTCTAACTCCTTTCCCCTACCCACTATCCAACCTCCTCTTTAAAACTCCCACAGATGCACTATATATTATCACACGTTACTTGTAACTGCCACCTATCCACCCTAGCTTGACATAGTCTAACCTTTCCCCTACCCACTATCCAACCACCTCTTTAAAACTCCCACAGATGCACTATGTAATATCACACGTCGTTACTTGTAATCAACTCGTGAGCACCTGGCTGACATATTCTAACTCCTTTCCACCTACCTGCTATCCATATATATATATATATATATATATATATATATATATACATATACATATATATATATATGTTGTCCATATATATATATATAGGCATGTTGTCCACAGCAGTGGCAAGGTGTGTTACATAGCACATATAAGCACCACAGGCAGCAGGCAGGCAAGGCATATGGCAGGCTAAGGTGGTATACAGGCAAGGGCAGCAGAAGGCATATGGTATATATATATATATATATATATATATATATATATATATATATATATATATATATATATATATATATATAGATATATATATATATATATATATATATATATATATATATATATATATATATATATATATATATATATATATATATATATAAACCATATATATATATATATATATATATATATATATATATATATATATATATATATATATATATATATATATATATATATATATATATATATATATATATATATATATATATGAAACCATGTCCAGGTATATAAAGTATATATATATATATATATATATATATATATATATATATATATATATATATATATATATAGTATATATATATATATATATATATATATATATATATATATATATATATATATATATATATATATATATATATATATATATATATATATATATATATATATATATATATATATAGCCTCTTTAAAACTCACAGAGATGCACTATATATTATCACACGTTTACTTGTAACTGCCCTGGCACCATCAGCTGACATATTCTAACTCCTTTCCCCTACCCACTATCCAACCTCTTTAAAACTCCTCCCACAGATGCACTATACATTATCACATTGCTATGTAACGTTTGCTTCTAGCACCTGGCTGACATATTCTTAACTCCTTTCCCTACCTACTATCCAGCCTCTTTAAAAACTCCCAATAGATGCACTATATATTATCACATCGTTATTTGTAACTGCCTAGCACCTGGCTGACATATTCTAACTCCTTTTCCCTACCCACTCTCCAACCTCTTTTTAAAACTCCCACAAGCATGCACTACATGTATTACCACACGTTACTTGTAACTGCCTAGCACCTGGCTGACACATTCTAACTCCATTCCCCTAACCACTATTTAACCTCTTTAAAACTCCCACAGATGCACCATATATTACTCACATTGTTACTTGTAACTGCCTCAACACCTGGCTGACATATTCTAACTCCTTTCCCTACCCACTATCCAACCTCTTTAAACCTCCCACAGATGCACTATATTATCCTTGCGTTACTTGTAACTGACTAGCACCTGGCTGACATATTCTAACTCCTTTCCCCTACCCACTATCCAACCTCTTTAAAACTCCCACAGATGCACTATATATTATCACATGTTACTTGTAACTGCCTAACACCTGGCTGACATATTCTAACTCCTATCCCCCTACCCACTGTCCAACCTCTTTAAAACTCCCACAGATGCACTATGTATTACCACACATTATTTGTAACTGCCTAGCACCTGGCTGACATATTCTAACTCCTTTACCCTATCCACTATCCAACCTCCTCTTTAAAACTCCCACAGATGCACTATATATTATCACATCACATTTGTGTAACTGCCTAGCACCGGCTGACATATTCTAACTCCTTTCCCCTACCCACTATCCAACCTCTTTAAAACTCCCACAGATGTACTATATATTACCACACGTTACGTGTAACTGCCTAGCACCTGGTTGACATATTCTAACTCCTTTCCCCTACCCACAATCCAACCTCCTCTTTAATCTGCTCTGCCTCCACCCTCCAACAACTTCAAATCAAAACCCAAGAAGCCTTTGCATCCATCAAAACCTAGCTAACAAACTGACAGCTAATACTAAATCCTAAAAAGACCCAACTTATGCTCTTTCTTCCTTCCAAAGCAGCAGCACCTACTCCCCCGTTCTCTATTTCTACATCAGGTAATACTCCTATCTCCCCTGTCACACAAACTAAAATACTAGAGGTCATTATTGACAATAATATGAAATTTGACAAACACATAGCTCATACAATAACCAAAATCGACAAAAAACTAGGTACTCTTTACAGATGTAAAAACCTCCTAACCAGCAAAAGTAGTTACTCTAGCTCGGACCCATCTTCTGTTACCCTTACTGTATGCCTCTCCTGTCCTAATTAATCTAAACAAGAGTGATTTAAACATGCTATCATTTTGTTACAACAAAATAACAAAATTTGCCACAAACTCCTCCTACCGCACCCACCACTGTCAGGCCCTAAAACAGCTTTCCTGGCTTGAACTCCCTAACACCTTAGCTCTAAAGCAACTTCTTCTAGCTCACCAAATACTGTACCAATCTGACAAAACTCCAGCCTTACAAGACCTGATCATCCTCTACTCTAATAACTGAGAACTTAAATCCACTTACAAGTCACTAATCGCAATCTCCAAAAGCCATTACAGCTCTGGTGACTCCCTGTATTCTAGCAACGTTGCCAAGACTAGGAACTCCCTACCATGACAAATCAGGGTGCAGCCTAATAAAAACATCTTGAAAGAACAGCTTAATTCCCACCTAAATAACTCGTGGACATGCAGCTGCCTGGCTGACATTCTAATTCCTTTCCCCTACCCACTATGCAACCTCCTCTTTAAAACTCCCACAAATGCACTATATATTATCACACGTTACTTGTAACTGCCTAGCACCTGGCTGACATATTCTAACTCCTTTCCCCTACCCACTATCCAACCTCCTGTTAACAACTCCCACAGATGCACTATGTATTATCACATGTTACTTGTAACTGCCTAGCACATGGTTGACATATTCTAACTCCTTTCCCCTACCCACTATCCAACCTCCTGTTAACAACTCCCACAGATGCACTATGTATTATCACATGTTACTTGTAACTGCCTAGCACCTGGCTGATGTATTCTAACTCCTTTCCCCTACCCACTATCCAACCTCTTTAAAACTCCCACAGATGCACTATATATTATCATCATCATTACATTTGTAACTGCTCTTAAAGGCACCCTGGCTGACATATTCTAACTCCTTTCCCCTACCCTCTATCCAACCTCATTAAACCTGCCATAGATGCACTATGTATTACCACATGTTACTTGTAACTGCCTAGCACCTGGCTGATATATTCTAACTCCTATCCCCTACCCACCGTCCAACCTCTTTAAAACTCCCACAGATGCACTATATATTATCACACATTACTTGTAACTGCCTAGCACCTGGCTGACATATTCTAACTCCTTTCCACCTACCCACTATCCAACCTCCTCTTTAAAACTCCCACAGATGCACTATACATTATCACACATTACTTGTAACTGCCTAGCACCTGGCTGACATATTCTAACTCCTTTCCCCTACCCACTCATCCAACCTCTTTAAAACTCCCACAGATGCACTATATGTTATCACACGTTACTTGTAACTGCCTAGCACCTGGCTGACATATTCTAACTCCTTTACCCTACCCACTATCCAACCTCTTTAAAACTCCCACAGATGCACTATATGTTATCACACGTTACTTGTAACTGCCTAGCATCTGGCTGACATATTCTAACTCCTTTACCCTACCCACTATCCAACCTCCTTTAAAACTCCCCTCCAAATTTTCCCCAACCAAATTTAAATCCT
This sequence comes from Protopterus annectens, assembly GCF_019279795.1. NCBI lineage: Eukaryota > Metazoa > Chordata > Ceratodontiformes > Protopteridae > Protopterus > Protopterus annectens. The sequence continues at coordinate 1,084,500,673 of NC_056737.1, read as the reverse complement.
AGACCTTTGCATATTTTAAAACCCCTTTTAACAAAACCCCCCTTTTAATTCTTCCTAAACCCCCCAAAAACTTTTTTCCCCAAAACCGCAACAAAACCCCTCCAAAAACCTAATTTTTTTAAAACCCAAAAAACCCCTTTTCTCTTTCCCCCAAACAAAATACTGTTTTTATTTTACAATAAATATTTTTAAAAAAAAATTTGAC
>NC_056737.1:1084469206-1084499968 GCF_019279795.1 Protopterus annectens | reverse complement strand
ATTTTCCTATGTACTTAAAATGTCTATATTAAAATATCCTCATTTAAACACTGAAATGCTATTATGCTACCATTCTGCTCTGTAATAAATAATACTGCCTTATCTAAATACAATAGCATGGATGCTATGAAAATATTGATTGATTCAACCATATATGCTGTGGTAATTAGTGCCAATATATTGCAGAAAAAATGCATATATATATATAACATAACAATATATTGAATGTTTGGTAATATGTAAAAAGCTGGTCTAATGCTTCACAAATGACAGTCACAAATTTAAGTTTTATATTATAGACAAGGTTGAACACACACCATATGGAGGTAGTATGAAAACATTACTGGGACTAAAAGAAAGCAGATGGCAGATTATTTTGGATGCTACAAATTTTCCAGGTATTAATGACAATATTAGCATCAAACCATTTTTATATGTAGGAAGTTAGAAGACAAGATTTGACCACATTAGGTAGGATTGTTGTGAAGCATTAGACCAGCTTTTTACATATTACCAAACATTCAATATATTGTTATGTTATATATATATATGCATTTTTTCTGCAATATATTGGCACTAATTACCACAGCATATATGGTTGAATCAATCAATATTTTCATAGCATCCATGCTATTGTATTTAGATAAGGCAGTATTATTTATTACAGAGCAGAATGGTAGCATAATAGCATTTCAGTGTTTAAATGAGGATATTTTAATATAGACATTTTAAGTACATAGGAATAATTTTATATATTTTTATACAATAATAATTTTACATACTGTGTTATATATTCTTTTGATATATTCTTTTGTTGTATAGTTTTATTGAAAACAGCACTGCAGGAATTTATAAAATACTACTATAGCAGTATTATATGCAAATATGTAATTATGTTTTGGCGCCAAATTTGAGTCAGATGACTTGTATATAAGCAATTAATGAACTGAGGAATATGTTCTGAAGAAGTCTGGTTTCAGATGAAAGCGCTTAACGATTTGTAGCACTGTAATTTGGAATAAACTTTGTGTGTCCAAGCCGAGGATCTATCGTTTTGTGTTATCCTGCCTTTAGCAACTTATTCATTTTTTAAGAAGTTGTCAGTGTTTCGGGATGTTCCTATGTACCTTTGTTCAGTAATGTTAGGTATCCTGTTCCTATGTACTCTGTTCAGTAACATTAGGTATCATCTTCAGATGCACCTCTGTCCTCTGTTCAGTAATGTTAGGTATAATGTTCCTATGTACCTCTGTTCAGTAACGTTAGGTATCATGTTCCTATGTACCTCTGTTCAGTAACATTAGGTATCATGTTCCAATGCACCTCTGTTCAGTAACATTAGGTATCATGTTCCAATGCACATCTGTTCAGTAACATTAGGTATCATGTTCCTATGTACCTCTGTTCAGTAACATTAGGTATCATGTTCCTATGTACCTCTGTTCAGTAACATTAGGTATCATGTTCCTATGTACTTCTGTTCAGTAACATTAGGTATCATGATCCTATGTACTTCTGTTCAGTAACAATAGGTATCATGTTCCTATGTACCTCTGTTCAGTAACGTTAGGTATCATGTTCCTATGTACCTCTGTTCATTAACATTAGGTATCATGTTCCTATGTACCTCTGTTCAGTAACGTTAGGTATCATGTTCCTATGTACCTCTGTTCAGTAACATTAGGTATCATGTTCCTATGTACCTCTGTTCAGTAACATTAGGTATCATGTTCCTATGTACTTCTGTTCAGTATCATTAGGTATCATGTTCCTATGTACCTCTGTTCAGTAACATTAGGTATCATGTTCCTATGTACCTCTGTTCAGTAACGTTAGGTATCATGTTCCTATGTACCTCTGTTCAGTAACGTTAGGTATCATGTTCCTATGTACCTCTGTTCAGTAACATTAGGTATCATGTTCCTATGTACCTCTGTTCAGTAACATTAGGTATCATGTTCCTATGTACCTCTGTTCAGTAACGTTAGGTATCATGTTCCTATGTACCTCTGTTCAGTAACATTAGGTATCATGTTCCTATGTACCTCTGTTCAGTAACGTTAGGTATCATGTTCCTATGTACCTCTGTTCAGTAATGTTAGGTATCATGTTCCTATGTACCTCTGTTCAGTAATGTTAGGTATCATGTTCCTATGTACCTCTGTTCAGTAACATTAGGTATCATGTTCTTATGTACCTCTGTTCAGTAACGTTAGGTATCATGTCCTATGAACCTCTGTTGAGTAACGTTAGGCATCATGTTCCTATGTACCTCTATTCAGAGATGTTAGGTATTATGTTCCTATGTACCTCTGTTCAGTACCTTTAGGTATCATGTTCCTATGTACCTCTGTTCAGTAACGTTAGGTATCATGTTCCTATGTACCTCTGTTCAGTAACATTAGGTATCATGTTCCTATGTACCTCTGTTCAGTAACATTAGGTATCATGTTCCTATGTACCTCTGTTCAGTAACATTAGGTATCATGTTCCTATGTACCTCTGTTCAGTAACATTAGGTATCATGTTCCTATGTACCTCTGTTCAGTAACATTAGGTATCATGTTCCTATGTACCTCTGTTCAGTAATGTTAGGTATCATGTTCCTATGTACCTCTGTTCAGTAACGTTAGGTATCATGTTCCTATGTACCTCTGTTCAGTAACATTAGGTATCATGTTCCTATGTACCTCTGTTCAGTAACATTAGGTATCATGTTCCTATGTACCTCTGTTCAGTAATGTTAGGTATCATGTTCCTATGTACCTCTGTTCAGTAATGTTAGGTATCATGTTCCTATGTACCTCTGTTGAGTAGTATTAGGTATCATGTTCCTATTTACCTCTGTTCAGTAACATTAGGTATCATGTTCCTATGTACCTCTGTTCAGTAACATTAGGTATCATGTTCCTATGTACCTCTGTTCAGTAATGTTAGGTATCATGTTCCTATGTACCTCTGTTCAGTAACATTAGGTATCATGTTCCTATGTACCTCTGTTCAGTAACATTAGGTATCATGTTCCTATGTACCTCTGTTCAGTAACGTTAGGTATCATGTTCCTATGTACCTCTGTTCAGTAACGTTAGGTATCATGTTCCTATGTACCTCTGTTCACAAAAATTAGGTATCATGTTCCTGTGTACCTCTGTTCAGTAGTATTAGGTATCTTGTTCCTATGTACCTCTGTTCAGTAGCGTTAGGTATCATGTTCCTATGTACCTCTGTTCAGTAACATTAGGTATCATGTTCCTATGTACCTCTGTTCAGTAATGTTAGGTATCATGTTCCTATGTACCTCTGTTCAGTAACATTAGGTATCATGTTCCTATGTACCTCTGTTCAGTAACATTAGGTATCATGTTCCTATGTACCTCTGTTCAGTAACATTAGGTATCATGTTCCTATGTACCTCTGTTCAGTAACGTTAGGTATCATGTTCCTATGTACCTCTGTTCAGTAACATTAGGTATCATGTTCCTATGTACCTCAGTTCAGTAACATTAGGTATCATGTTCCTATGTACCTCTGTTCAGTAACGTTAGGTATCATGTTCCTATGTACCTCTGTTCAGTAACATTAGGTATCATGTTCCTATGTACCTCTGTTCAGTAACGTTAGGCATCATGTTCCTATGTACCTCTGTTCAGTAACTTTAGCTATCATGTTCATATGTACCTCTGTTCAGTAACATTAGGCATCATGCTCCTATGTACCTCTGTTCAGTAACGTTAGCTATCGTGTTCCTATGTACCTCTGTTCAGTAACATTAGGTATCATGTTCCTATGTACCTCTGTTCAGTAATGTTAGGTATCATGTTCCTATGTACCTCTGTTCAGTAACATTAGGTATCATGTTCCTATGTACCTCTGTTGAGTAGCATTAGGTATCATGTTCCTATGTACCTCTGTTCAGTAACATTAGGTATCATGTTCCTATGTACCTCTGTTCAGTAACGTTAGGTATCATGTTCCTATGTACCTCTGTTCAGTAACATTAGGTATCATGTTCCTATGTACCTCTGTTCAGTAACATTAGGTATCATGTTCCTATGTACCTCTGTTCAGTAACGTTAGGTATCATGTTCCTATGTACCTCTGTTCAGTAACATTAGGTATCATGTTCCTATGTACCTCTGTTCAGTAATGTTAGGTATCATGTTCCTATGTACCTCTGTTCAGTAACATTAGGTATCATGTTCCTATGTACCTCTGTTCAGTAATGTTAGGTATCATGTTCCTATGTACCTCTGTTCAGTAACATTAGGGATCATCTTCCGATGTACCTCTGTCCTCTGTTCAGTAATGTTAGGTATAATGTTCCTATGTACCTCTCTTCAGTAATGTTAGGTATCATGTTCCTATGTACTTCTGTTCAGTAGCATTAGGTATCATGTTCATATGTACCTCTGTTCAGTAACATTAGGCATCATGCTCCTATGTACCTCTGTTCAGTAACGTTAGCTATCGTGTTCCTATGCACCTCTGTTCAGTGATATTAGGCATCATGCTCCTATGTACCTCTGTTCAGTAACATTAGGTATCATGTTCCAATGTACCTCTGTTCAGTAACATTAGGTATCATGTTCCTATGTACCTCTGTTCAGTAATGTTAGGTATCATGTTCCTATGTACCTCTGTTCAGTAACATTAGGTATCATGTTCCTATGTACCTCTGTTCAGTAACATTAGGTATCATGTTCCTATGTACCTCTGTTCAGTAACGTTAGGTATCATGTTCCTATGTACCTCTGTTCAGTAACATTAGGTATCATGTTCCTATGTACCTCTGTTCAGTAACATTAGGTATCATGTTCCTATGTACCTCTGTTCAGTAACGTTAGGTATCATGTTCCTATGTACCTCTGTTCAGTAACATTAGGTATCATGTTCCTATGTACCTCTGTTCAGTAATGTTAGGTATCATGTTCCTATGTACCTCTGTTCAGTAACGTTAGGTATCATGTTCCTATGTACCTCTGTTCAGTAATGTTAGGTATCATGTTCCTATGTACCTCTGTTCAGTAACATTAGGTATCATGTTCCTATGTACCTCTGTCCTCTGTTCAGTAATGTTAGGTATCATGTTCCTATGTACCTCTGTTCAGTAACGTTAGGTATCATGTTCCTATGTACCTCTGTTCAGTAACATTAGGTATCATGTTCCTATGTACCTCTGTTCAGTAACGTTAGGTATCATGTTCCTATGTACCTCTGTTCAGTAACATTAGGTATCATGTTCCTATGTACCTCTGTTCAGTAACATTAGGTATCATGTTCCTATGTACCTCTGTTCAGTAATGTTAGGTATCATGTTCCTATGTACCTCTGTTCAGTAATGTTAGGTATCATGTTCCTATGTACCTCTGTTCAGTAATGTTAGGTATCATGTTCCTATGTACCTCTGTTCAGTAACATTAGGTATCATGTTCCTATGTACCTCTGTTCAGTAATGTTAGGTATCATGTTCCTATGTACCTCTGTTCAGTAACGTTAGGTATCATGTTCCTATGTACCTCTGTTCAGTAACATTAGGTATCATGTTCCTATGTACCTCTGTTCAGTAACATTAGGTATCATGTTCCTATGTACCTCTGTTCAGTAACATTAGGTATCATGTTCCTATGTACCTCTGTTCAGTAACATTAGGTATCATGTTCCTATGTACCTCTGTTCAGTAACATTAGGTATCATGTTCCTATGTACCTCTGTTCAGTAACGTTAGGTATCATGTTCCTATGTACCTCTGTTCAGTAACGTTAGGTATCATATTCCTGTGTACCTCTGTTCAGTAACTTTAGGTATCATGTTCCTATGTACCTCTGTTCAGTAACTTTAGGTATCATGTTCCTATGTACCTCTGTTCAGTAACATTAGGTATCATGTTCCTATGTACCTCTGTTCAGTAACATTAGGTATCATGTTCCTATGTACCTCTGTTCAGTAACATTAGGTATCATGTTCCTATGTACCTCTGTTCAGTAACATTAGGTATCATGATCCTATGTACTTCTGTTCAGTAACAATAGGTATCATGTTCCTATGTACCTCTGTTCATTAACGTTAGGTATCATGTTCCAATGCACGTCTGTTCAGTAACGTTAGGCATCATGTTCCTATGTACCTCTGTTCAGTAACGTTAGGTATTACGCTCCTATGTATCTCTGATCAGTAAAATTAGATATCATGTTTCTATGTACCTCTGTTCAGTAACATTAGGAATCATGTTCTTATGTACTTCTGTTCAGTAACATTAGGTATCATGATCCTATGTACCTCTGTTCAGTAACATTAGGTATCATGTTCCTATGTACCTTTGTTCAGTAACATTAGGTATCATGTTCCTATGTACCTCTGTTGAGTAGTATTAGGTATCATGTTCCTATGTACGTTTGTTCAGTAGTGTTAGGTATCATGTTCCTATGTACCTCTGTTCAGTAACGTTAGGTATCATATTCCTATGTACCTCTGTTCAGTAATGTTAGGTATCTTGTTCCTATGTACCTCTGTTCAGTAACATTAGGTATCATCTTCCGATGCACCTCTGTCCTCTGTTCAGTAATGTTAGGTATAATGTTCCTATGTACCTCTGTTCAGTAACGTTAGGTATCATGTTCCTATGTACCTCTGTTCAGTAACAATAGGTATCATGTTCCAATGCACCTCTGTTCAGTAACATTAGGTATCATGTTCCAATGTACCTCTGTTTAGTAAGGTTACGTATCATGTTCCTATGTGCCATGGTTCAGTAACATTAGGTATCATGTTCCTATGTACCTCTGTTCATTAACGTTAAGTATCATGTTCCTATGTACTTCTGTTCAGTAACATTAGGTATCATGATCCTATACACCTCTATTCAGTAATGTGAGGTATCATGTTCCTATGTACCTCTGTCCAGTGATGTTAGGTATTATGTTCCTATGTACCTCTGTTATGTAACATTAGGTATCATGTTCCGATGCACCTCTGTTCAGTAACGTTAGGTATCATGTTCTTATGTACCTCTGTTCAGTAACATTAGGTATCATGATCGTATGTACCTTTTTTTCAGTAACATTAGGTATCATGTTCCTATGTATCTCAGTTCATTATCGCTAGGTATCATGTTCAGATGTACCTCTGTTCATTAACATTAGGCATCATGTTTCTATGTACCTCTGTTCAGTAACGTTAGGTATCATGTTCCTATGTACCTCTGTTCAGTAACATTAGGTATCATGTTCCTATGTACCTCTGTTCAGTAACATTAGGTATCATGTTCCTATGTACCTCTGTTCAGTAACGTTAGGTATCATGATCCTATGTACCTCTGTTCAGTAACATTAGGTATCATGTTCCTATGTACCTCTGTTCAGTAACGTTAGGTATCATGTTCCTATGTACCTCTGTTCAGTAATGTTAGGTATCATGTTCTGAAGCACCTCTGTTCAGTAACGTTAGGTATCATGTTCCTATGTACCTCTCTTGAGTAGTATTAGGTATCATGTTCCTATGTACCTCTGTTCAGTAGCGTTAGGTATCATGGTCTATGTACCTCTGTTCAGTAGCGTTAGGTATCATGTTACTATGTACCTCTGTTCAGTAACGTTAGGTATCATATTCCTGTGTACCTCTGTTCAGTAACTTTAGGTATCATGTTCCTATATACTTCTGTTAAGTAGCATTAGATATCATGTTCCTATGTACCTCTGTTCAGTAACATTAGGTATCATGTACCTATGCACCTCTGTTCAGTAACATTAGGTATCATGTTCCTATGTACCTCTGTTCAGTAGCATTAGGTATCATGTTCTTATGTACCTCTGTTCAGTAACGTTAGGTATCATGTTCCTATGTACCTCTGTTGAGTAGCATCAGGTATCATGTTCCTATGTACCTTTGTTCAGTAATGTTAGGTATCCTGTTCCTATGTACTCTGTTCAGTAACGTTAGGTATCATGTTCCTATGTACCTCTGTTCAGTAACATTAGATATCATGTTCCTATGTACTTCTGTTCAGTAACATTAGGTATCATGTTCCTATGTACATCTGTTCAGTAATGTTAGGTATCATGTTCTGATGCACCTCTGTTCAGTAACGTTAGGTATCATGTTCCTATGTACCTCTGTTGAGTAGTATTAGGTATCATGTTCCTATGTACCTCTGTTCAGTAGCGTTAGGTGTCATGGTCTATGTACCTCTGTTCAGTAGCGTTAGGTATCATGTTACTATGTACCTCTGTTCAGTAATGTTAGGTATCATATTCCTGTGTACCTCTGTTCAGTAAGTTTAGGTATCATGTTCCTATGTACCTCTGTTCAGTAACATTAGGTATCATGTTCCTATGTACCTCTGTTCAGTAACGTTAGGTATCATGTTCCTATGTACCTCTGTTCAGTAACGTTAGGTATCATATTCCTGTGTACCTCTGTTCAGTAACTTTAGGTATCATGTTCTTATGTACCTCTGTTCAGTAATATTAGGTATTAAGCCTCTATGTACCTCTGTTCAGTAACGTTAGGTATCATGTTCCAATGCACCTCTGTTCAGTAACATTAGGTATTATGTTCCTATGTACCTCTGTTCAGTAATGTTATGTTTTAAGCTCCTATGTACCTCTGTTCAGTAACATTAGATATCATGTTTCTATTTAACTCTGTTCAGTAGCATTAGGTATCATGTTCCTATGTATTTCTGTTCAGTAACATTAGGTATCATGTTCCAATGCACCTCTGTTCAGTAACGTTAGGTATCATGTACCTATGCACCTCTGTTCAGTAACATTAGGTATCATGTTCCTATGTACCTCTGTTCAGTAGCATTAGGTATCATGTTCCTATGTACCTCTGTTCAGTAACGTTAGGTATCATGTTCCTATGTACCTCTGTTGAGTAGCATCAGGTATCATGTTCCTATGTACCTTTGTTCAGTAATGTTAGGTATCATGTTCCTATGTACTCTGTTCAGTAACTTTAGGTATCATGTTCCTATGTACCTCTGTTCAGTAATGTTAGGTATCTTGTTCCTATGTACCTCTGTTCAGTAACATTAGGGATCATCTTCCGATGTACCTCTGTCCTCTGTTCAGTAATGTTAGGTATAATGTTCCTATGTACCTCTCTTCAGTAATGTTAGGTATCATGTTCCTATGTACTTCTGTTCAGTAGCATTAGATATCATGTTCCTATGTACCTCTCTTCAGTAACATTAGGTATCATGACCCTATGTACCTCTGTTCAGTAACGTTAGGTATCATGTTCCAATGCACCTCTGTTCAGTAACATTAGGTATCATGTTCCGATGTACCTCTGGTTAGTAACGTTAGGTATCATGTTCCTATGTGCCTCGGTTCAGTAACATTAGGTGTCATGTTCCTATGTACCTCTGTTCAGTAACGTTAGGTATCATGTTCCTATGTACCTCTGTTCAGTAACGTTAGGTATCATGTTCCTATGTACCTCTGTTCAGTAACATTAGGTATCATGTTCCTATGTACCTCTGTTCAGTAACATTAGGTATCATGTTCCTATGTACCACTGTTCAGTAACGTTAGGTATCATGTTCCTATGTACCTCTGCTGAGTTGCATTAGGAATCATGTTCCTATGTACCTCTGTTCAGTAATGTTAGGTATCTTGTTCCTATGTACCTCTGTTCAGTAAACTGAGGTATCATGTTCCTATGTACCTCTGTTCAGTAATGTTAGGTATCATGTTCCTATGTACCTCTGTTCAGTAACATTAGGTATCATGTTCCTATGTACCTCGGTTCAGTAATGTTAGGTATTATGTTCCTATGTACCTCTGTTCAGTAACGTTAGGTATCATGTTCCTATGTACCTCTGTTCAGTAACATTAGGTATCATGTTCCTATGTACCTCTGTTCAGTAACGTTAGGTATCATGATCCTATGTACCTCTGTTCAGTAACATTAGGTATCATGTTCCAATGCACCTCTGTTCAGTAACATTAGGTATCATGTTCCAATGCACATCTGTTCAGTAACGTTAGGTATCATGTTCCTAAGTACCTCTGTTCAGTAACATTAGGTATCATGTTCCTATGTACCTCTGTTCATTAACATTAAGTATCATGTTCCTATGTACTTCTTTTCAGTAACATTAGGTATCATGATCCTATGTACCTCTGTTCAGTAACATTAGGAATCATGTTCCTATGTACTTCTGTTCAGTAATGTTAGGTATCATGATCCTATGTACCTCTGTTCAGTAATGTTAGGTATCATGATCCTATGTACCTCTGTTCAGTAACGTTAGGTATCATATTCCAATGCACCTCTGTTCAGTAATGTTAGGTATCATGTTCCTATGCACCTCTATTCAGTAATGTGAGGTATCATGTTCCTATGTACCTCTGTTCAGTGATGTTAGGTATTATGTTCCTATGTACCTCTGTTAAGTAACGTTAGGTATCATGTTCCTTTGCACCTCTGTTCAGTAACGTTAGGTATCATGTTCTTATGTACTTCTGTTCAGTAACATTAGGTATCATGATCCTATGTACCTCTGTTCAGTAACATTAGGTATCATGTTCCTATGTACCTCTGTTCAGTAACATTAGGTATCATGTTCAGATGTACCTCTGTTCAGTAACGTTAGGCATCATGTTCCTATGTACCTCTGTTCAGTAATGTTAGGTATCATGTTCCTATGTACCTCTGTTCAGTAATGTTAGGTATCATATTCCTGTGTACCTCTGTTAAGTAACTTTAGGTATCATGCTCCTATGTACCTCTGTTCAGTAACATTAGGTATCATGTTCCTATGTACCTCTGTTCAGTAACATTAGGTATCATGTTCCTATGTACCTCTGTTCAGTAACATTAGGTATCATGTTCCTATGTACCTCAGTTCAATAACGCTAGGTATCATGTTCAGATGCACCTGTGTTCAGTAACATTAGGTATCATGTTCCTATGTACCTCTGTTCAGTAACGTTAGGTATCATGTTCCTATGTACCTCTGTTCAGTAATGTTAGGTATCATATTCCTGTGTACCTCTGTTCAGTAACTTTAGGTATCATATTCCTGTGTACCTCTGTTCAGTAACTTTAGGTATCATGTTCCTATGTACCTCTGTTCAGTAACATTAGGTATCATGTTCCTATGTACCTCTGTTCAGTAACGTTAGGTATCATGTTCCTATGTACCTCTGTTCAGTAACGTTAGGTATCATATTCCTGTGTACCTCTGTTCAGTAACTTTAGGTATCATGTTCCTATGTACCTCTGTTCAGTAATATTAGGTATTAAGCCTCTATGTACCTCTGTTCAGTAACGTTAGGTATCATGTTCCAATGCAACTCTGTTCAGTAACATTAGGTATCATGTTCCTATGTACCTCTGTTCAGTAATGTTATGTATTAAGCTCCTATGTACCTCTGTTCAGTAACATTAGATATCATATTTCTATTTAACTCTGTTCAGTAGCATTAGGTATCATGTTCCTATGTATTTCAGTTCAGTAACATTAGGTATCATGTTCCAATGCACCTCTGTTCAGTAACGTTAGGTATCATGTACCTATGCACCTCTGTTCAGTAACATTAGGTATCATGTTCCTATGTACCTCTGTTCAGTAACGTTAGGTATCATGTTCCTATGTACCTCTGTTGAGTAGCATCAGGTATCATGTTCCTATGTACCTTTGTTCAGTAATGTTAGGTATCCTGTTCCTATGTACTCTGTTCAGTAACGTTAGGTATCATGTTCCTATGTACCTCTGTTCAGTAATGTTAGGTATCTTGTTCCTATGTACCTCTGTTCAGTAACATTAGGTATCATCTTCCGATGCACCTCTGTCCTCTGTTCAGTAATGTTAGGTATAATGTTCCTATGTACCTCTGTTCAGTAACGTTAGGCATCATGTTCCTATGTACCTCTGTTCAGTAACGTTAGGTATCATGTTCCAATGCACCTCTGTTCAGTAACATTAGGTATCATGTTCCAATGTACCTCTGTTTAGTAAGGTTAGGTATCATGTTCCTATGTGCCACGGTTCAGTAACATTAGGTATCATGTTCCTATGTACCTCTGTTCATTAATGTTAAGTATCATGTTCCTATGTACTTCTTTTCAGTAACATTAGGTATCATGATCCTATGTACCTCTGTTCAGTAATGTTAGGTATCATGTTCCTATGTACCTCTGTTCAGTAACGTTAGGTATCATGTTCCTATGTACCTCTGTTCAGTAACATTAGGTATTAAGCTCTATGTACCTCTGTTCAGTAACATTAGGTATCATGTTCCTATGTACCTCTGTTCAGTAACGTTAGGTATCATGTTCCTATGTACCTCTGTTGAGTAGTATTAGGTATCATGTTCCTATTTACCTCTGTTCAGTAGCGTTAGGTATCATGGTCTATGTACCTCTGTTCAGTAGCGTTAGGTATCATGTTACTATGTACCTCTGTTCAGTAACGTTAGGTATCATATTCCTGTGTACCTCTGTTCAGTAACTTTAGGTATCATGTTCCTATGTACCTCTGTTCAGTAACGTTAGGTATCATGTTCCTATGTACCTCTGTTCAGTAACATTAGGTATCATGTTCCTATGTACCTCTGTTCAGTAATGTTAGGTATCATGTTCCTATGTACTCTGTTCAGTAACGTTAGGTATCATGTTCCTATGTACCTCTGTTCAGTAACATTAGGTATCATGTTCCTATGTACCTCTGTTCAGTAACGTTAGGTATCATGTTCCTATGTACCTCTGTTCAGTAATGTTAGGTATCATGTTCTGATGCACCTCTGTTCAGTAACGTTAGGTATCATGTTCCTATGTACCTCTGTTTTGTAGTATTAGGTATCACGTTCCTATGTACCTCTGTTCAGTAGCGTTAGGTATCATGGTCTATGTACCTCTGTTCAGTAGCGTTAGGTATCATGTTACTATGTACCTCTGTTCAGTAACGTTAGGTATCATATTCCTGTGTACCTCTGTTCAGTAACTTTAGGTATCATGTTCCTATGTGCCTCTGTTCAGTAACATTAGGTATCATGTTCCTATGTACCTCTGTTCAGTAACGTTAGGTATCATGTTCCTATGTACCTCTGTTCAGTAACGTTAGGTATCATATTCCTGTGTACCTCTGTTCAGTAACTTTAGGTATCATGTTCTTATGTACCTCTGTTCAGTAATATTAGGTATTAAGCCTCTATGTACCTCTGTTCAGTAACGTTAGGTGTCATGTTCCAATGCAACTCTGTTCAGTAACATTAGGTATCATGTTCCTCTGTACCTCTGTTCAGTAATGTTATGTATTAAGCTCCTATGTACCTCTGTTCAGTAACATTAGATATTATGTTTCTATTTAACTCTATTCAGTAGCATTAGGTATCATGTTCCTATGTATTTCAGTTCAGTAACATTAGGTATCATGTTCCAATGCACCTCTGTTCAGTAACGTTAGGTATCATGTACCTATGCACCTCTGTTCAGTAACATTAGGTATCATGTTCCTATGTACCTCTGTTCAGTAGCATTAGGTATCATGTTCCTATGTACCTCTGTTCAGTAACATTAGGTATCATTTTCCTATGTACCTCTGTTCAGTAACATTAGGTATCATGTTCCTATGTACCTCTGTTCAGTAGCATTAGGTATCATGTTCCTATGTACCTCTGTTGAGTAGCATTAGGTATCATGTTCCTATGTACCTCTGTTCAGTAGCGTTAGGTATCATGTTCCTATGTACCTCTGTTCAGTAGCGTTAGGTATCATGTTCCTATGTACCTCTGTTCAGTAACGTTAGGTATCATATTCCTGTGTACCTCTGTTCAGTAACTTTAGGTATCATGTTCCTATGTACCTCTGTTCAGTAACATTAGGTATTAAGCTCTATGTACCTCTGTTCAGTAACATTAGGTATCATGTTCCTATGTACCTCTGTTCAGTAACGTTAGGTATCATGATCCTATGTACCTCTGTTCAGTAACATTAGGTATCATGTTCCTATGTACCTCTGTTCAGTAATGTTAGGTATCATGTTCCTATGTACCTCTGTTCAGTAATGTTAGGTATCATGTTCTGATGCATCTCTGTTCAGTAACATTAGGTATCATGTTCCTATGTACCTCTGTTGAGTAACATTAGGTATCATGTTCCTATGTACCTCTGTTCAGTAGCCTTAGGTATCATGTTCCTATGTTCCTCTGTTCAGTAACGTTAGGTATCATATTCCTGTGCAACTCTGTTCAGTAACTTTAGGTATCATGTTCCTATGTACCTCTGTTCAGTAACATTAGATATTAAGTCTCTATGTTCCTCTGTTCAGTAACATTAGGTATTATGTTCCTATGTACCTCTGTTCAGTAACGCTAGGTGTCATGTTCCTAAGTACCTCTATTCAGAAACGTTAGGTATCATATTTCTCTGTAATTCTGTTCAGTAATTTTAGGTATCATGTTCCTATGTACCTCTGTTCAGTAACGTTAGGTTTCATGTTCCTATTTACCTCTGTTCAGAAATGTTAGGTATCTTTTTCTTATGTACCTCTGTTCAGTAACGTTATATATCATCTTCTGATGCACCTCTGTTCTCTGTTCAGTAACATTAGGTATCATGTTCCTATGTACCTCTGTTCAGTAACATCAGGTATAATGTTCCTATGTACCTCTGTTCAGTAATGCTAGGCACCATGTTCCTATATACCACTGTTCAGTCACGTTAGGTATTATGTTCCTATGTACCTCTGTTCAGTTACATTAGGTATCAAATTCCTCTGTACCTCTGTTCAGTAACGTTAGGTATTAAGCTCCTATGTACTTCTGTTCACTAACATTAGATATCATGTTTCTACGTACCTCTGTTCAGTAACATTAGTAATCATGTTCCTATGTACTTCTGTTCAGTAACGTTAGGTATCATGTTCCTATGTACATCTGTTCAGTAACATTAGGTATTAAGCTTCTATGTACCTCTGTTCAGTAACATTAGGTATCATGTTCATATGTACCTCTGTTCTGTAACGTTAGGTGTCATGTTCCTAAGTACCTCTGTTCAGTAACGTTAGGTATCATATTCCTGTGTACCTCTGTTCAGTAACTTTAGGTGTCATGTTCCTATGTACCTCTGTTCAGTAATGTTAGGTATCATGATCCTATGTACCACTGTTCAGTAACATTAGGTATCATGTTCCCATGTACCACTGTTCAGTAATGTTAGGTT
Source organism: Protopterus annectens (assembly GCF_019279795.1). Lineage (NCBI taxonomy): Eukaryota > Metazoa > Chordata > Ceratodontiformes > Protopteridae > Protopterus > Protopterus annectens. The sequence continues at coordinate 1,084,484,797 of NC_056737.1, read as the reverse complement.
TCATGTTCCTATGTACCTCTGTTCAGTAATGTTAGGTATCTTGTTCCTATGTACCTTTGTTCAGTAACGTTAGGTATCATCTTCCCATGTACCTCTGTTCTCTGTTCAGTATCATTAGGTATCATGTTCCTATGTACCTCTGTTCAGTAACATTAGGTATAATGTTCCTATGTACCTCTGTTCAGTAATGTTAGGCATCATGTTCCTATATACCACTGTTCAGTAACATTAGGTATCATGTTCCTATGTACCTCTGTTCAGTAACATTAGGTATCATTATCCTATGTACCTCTGTTCAGTAATGTTAGGTATCATCTTCCGATGCACCTCTGTTCAATAACATTAGGTATCATGTTCCTATGCACCTCTGTTCAGTAACGTTAGGTATCATGTTCCTATGTACCTCTGTTCAGTAACATTAGGTATCATTATCCTATGTACCTCTGTTCAGTAATGTTAGGTATCATCTTCCGATGCACCTCTGTTCAATAACATTAGGTATCATGTTCCTATGCACCTCTGTTCAGTAATGTTAGGTATCATGTTCCTATGTACCTCTGTTCAGTAACATTAGGTATCATTATCCTATGTACCTCCGTTCAGTAATGTTAGGTATCATCTTCCGATGCACCTCTGTTCAATAACATTAGGTATCATGTTCCTATGCACCTCTGTTCAGTAACGTTAGGTATCATGTTCCTATGTACCTCTGTTCAATAATGTTAGGTATCATGTTCCTATGTACCTCTGTTCAGTAACATTAGGTATCATTATCCTATGTACCTCTGTTTAGTAATGTTAGGTATCATCTTCCGATGCACCTCTGTTCAATAACATTAGGTATCATGTTCCTATGCACCTCTGTTCAGTAACGTTAGGTATCATGTTCCTATGTACCTCTGTTCAATAATGTTAGGTATCATGTTCCTATGTACCTCTGTTCAGTAACGATAGGTATCATGTTCCTATGTACCTCTGTTCAGTAATGTTAGATATTAAGTTCCTATGTACCTCTGTTCAGTAACATTAGGTATCATGATCCTATGTACGTCTGTTCAGTAATGTTAGGTATCATGTTCTGATGCACCTCTGTTCAGTAACTTTAGGTATCATGTTCCTATGCACCTCTGTTCAGTAACGTTAGGTATCATGTTCCTATGTACCTCTGTTCAGTAACATTTGGTATTAAGCTCCTATGTACCTCTGTTCAGTAACATTAGGTATCATATTTCTATGTACCTCTGTTCAGTAGGATTAGGTATCATGTTCCTATGTACCTCTGTTCAGTAACATTAGGTATCATGATCCTATGTACCTCTGTTCAGTAACGTTAGGTATCATGTTCCAATGCACCTCTGTTCAGTAACATTAGGTATCATGTTGCTATGCACCTCTGCTAAGTAACGTTAGGTATCATGTTCCTATGTACCTCTGTTCAGTAGCATCAGGTATCATGTTCCTATGTACCTCTGTTCAGTAACGTTAGGTATCATGTTCCTATGTTCCTCTTTTCAGTAACGTTAGGTATCATGTTCCTATGTACCTCTGTTCAGTGATGTTACGTATTATGTTCCTATGCACCTCTGTTCAGTAATGTTAGGTATCATGTTCCTATGTACCTCTGCTCAATAACGTTAGGTATCATGTTCTTGGTAGGATCTCTTAAGAGAACACAAGGAATAGTGGGTAATTTCTTGGCTGAGGTGAAGACAATCGTATTAGAAGGCTATGGTAAACTGTTGCAAAAGTCCTTGTAATGTCAACAAGGAGACATGTAGAAATGAGTCCCTCATTCAGGTATAAATGATGTCAGTGGCCATTGGCAGGGTGGTGAATATACCAAAGGAATTGCAAAAACCATGCTGTGTATCATATAACAGGCCATAGCTCATGATGTGGTTAAGAAGTTGTTTATACAAAAGGTTCTCAAATAGTTTGGTAATAGGGAATAGATTAAAAATAGGTCTGCAAACCAAAAGTTCATTAGGAGAATTAACATTATGTAGCGGGAGTATTACTGCATGCTTGAATACTATTAGGAAAGTACATGAGGAGAAAGAAAAAGGTTAAAGATATGAGGAAGAGGTTTAGTAATTGTTTTCAGCTGCAAGCCTTAGAAAGAGGGAATGAAGCTTGCTGGAAATGGATCCTGACTTAAGTGTGACTAGAAAGGATTTAGCCTATGTAATTGGAATTTTAGAGAAGTGGAGAGTTATTGCTTAAGATGCAAAAGGGATATAAATTATAGGGATGAAAGTTCTAGTTATTCCTTGATGGGGAGTAAATTGCAAAGGAAAGGCTTTAGTTTTATGTCATTTATAGTGGATGGCAGAAACTGGACATAGGCATTACCAAAATGTGGAGTGGTTCAATGTTATTGGATCACATTTGGTAGTTGAAGAGTTATTTAATGTTATTTAATGTTCCTGTTAATCATTTTCCTTTCCAAAACAGCTTGGGTCTGTACAAGTCTGCTTTCTATTTCTGTCCATGTAACTTTTTTTTTTGCAGTATTGGTTGCTATTCTTGTTTTTTTCCTTAGACTCAGTAAAGGTCAGCATACTTCGACACACTGCCGTGAAACTTAAACAGTAAAAGACCAAACGAATGCCATTGTTTAACCTCATTAAACAGTGGTATGCTGATTAATGAAAGCAAAATTAAAAGAAAGAGTAACAACATCCAAAAACTAAGCCACAAGACAAGACGAGCGTACACTGCAAATTCCAACAAGGTTTAATAGCTGAGTAAAACAAGCTTACAGCAATCAGTAGTGCGGTGCACACTCCGGTAACTGCCAAGCAATAAAAAGTTAAAAACGATCTGGCTGCACAGAATCCAAGTCACAAAGTGTAAAGTGCTTTTCGTTGGGAAAAACCTCCTAACTTCTTCAGACAATAGCGCTCAGAAAGAAAAAACAAGTTTAAGTACTATCCTAGTGACTCATACTTGTTAATACAATTAAGCCAATCATGCACAGTCACATAATTTAAAGGTATAATCCTAAAATACTGAAGTCAAACAGTTTGTTTTTGTTAAGTCATTAGGTAAAATGAGTGCCTTCATTTTATAAAAAAACAAAGTTCTGCTGTCTTGTAACGGAACATGTAGTAACTTAAATAGTATTAATTAAAATTGTAGTTAGTTCACTTTACTTATAACTAAGGTTCAGGGACCCATGGAAGTAGTAATATTTTCATAAAAAATGTGTTGTGTAGTTTTAGCACACATAGAATAGAAGTCATTTCATTCATGCCCGGTGGAAAGCATGCATTGAGTCTAAGCTGCCACAAAAGTTCCAATTTCTCCAACATAAGTGTAGATGCCTCTCCTCCACTATTCATCCCAATTGAGTCGATGGCCTTAAATTTGAAACTGTGGTTAGGGGTTTCACTGCAGTGTCTAGCTAGTGGGCTCTCCATTTTCCTTTTGTTAATGTAATAAACATGTTCGTAAATCCTCTCCTTAAACTTACGGTCAGTCTTGCCTACATAAAAAACTAGGGCAGCACTGACATAATGCTACATAGACTAAGACTTTGGAGTTACAGTTAAACTTGTTCTTCAGGAAATAGTCTCACCCCCTAATAATGGTTTCTGACCCTGTAGCAATGTGTCAACACTGGTTACATGCCTCACATTTAAATGTCCCTGGGGTGCCTCTAAAAGTGCTGTTACTATTTCAGTAAGTTTTTTTAGGTTCCTTCCTTTTTTCCAGGTGAACAGAGGTTTGTCTCCCAACATTCCTTGTATATCCCTATCGGACAGTAACAACTGCCAGTTTTTGCCCAGTATTGTGATCAGGGCTTCATAATCTAAAGAGAATGTAGTCACGAATTTCAAACAATTTTGCTCCCTTTGTGGTCCAATACTATTCCTAACTACGGGGTTACTCAGTTCTATCTCTACTGAGATGTTGGTTTCCAAGGTGTGAGCTGCTGTCCATCCTTGGGAGAGGATAGGTCTGAAGTGGCCAGAGGCCCTTTTACTACTCACCTCCCTTATAAGGTCAGCAATCAACTCAATGGGGTACCCCCTCTTGAGGAACATGGACTTCAAGAGTTCACATTCCTCAAAGAAGTGGTCATCCTCCGTAGTCATCCTGGCCGCTCGTACCAGTTGGCCCTTCACTACACTCCTCTTCTGGTGAAGCGGGTGAAAACTAGTGTAATGTAAGAATGAGTCAGAGTAAGTACTCTTTCGGAAAATCCTTGCTAGATATTTTTTCTGGGCTCTATCATTAGATAGTTCAACATCCAAGAAGCTCATAGAATCTATGTGAAGTTACTATTAAACCTGAGAAAGGTGGTGGACCTATTAAACTGCTCCAGAATTTCAGCAGCTAGTTCAACACTCCCTTTAATAATCATAAAAATGTCTAGAAAGCGGGTGTAATAATAAATACACTCATTCAGTCCAGGGTTATCAAAGATGGTGTCTTTTTCCCATTTGGCCATGACTAAATTGGCAAAACTAGCTCCACAAGGGGAGCCCATAGCTACATCAATCTGCTGTCTGAAAAATTATTTTTCAAAGGTAATATAGTTATTGGACAGTGTTATACCTAGCAATTCCTCCACCAATCTCAGTTCTGAATGTTCTACCCCTTTAAATCTAATATGGTCGATAACCCATTCTGTTCCCAAGGTTTGCGGGATCATTGTGTATAGATTGCAAACATCCACTGTTAAAAAACAAAAGTGCTCATTATAAGCTAAAGAGTTAATACTCATCAAAAATGTCCAAGAGTCTTTGCAAATTTGAGGTTCTAGGGCCACAAATCTTTTCAGAATGTCATCTATCACCTTAGCACACGAATAGGTGATTGATTGTCGAGCTTTCACTATGGGGCACATAGGTGGATCTCCTTGATTCTTGTGGATTTTAGGTATTCCAAAAAGTACAGGTAGTCTAGGTGATAGTACTGACAAATATTTATTTATTTATTTATTTTACATTTGTTGACCCGGCTAGTCTAGCTGGATATATGTCCATTTTCAGTAGAGGCCCGGGGAGAAAAGCTCCAAGCATGAACAGTGAACATTAATTTGAAATGAATGAAATTACTTCTATTCTATGTGTGCTAAAACTAAAGAGCCTTAAGAGATAGTAGCTGCACACACATTATTTTTGTTGGATGTTAAATAATAGATGCTCATTAGCCCTAGGGAGGTTCCAACTGCTAAGTTACACCCACCTTTTATAGGTTAAAAGAAACATTACACAACACAGGTTTTTATGAAAATATTACTACTTCCACGGGTCCCTGAACATTAGTTATAAGTAAAGTGAACTAACTACGATTTTAATTAATACTATTTAAGTTACTACATGTTCCGTTACAAGACAGCAGAACTTTGTTTTTTTATAAAATGAAGGCACTCATTTTACCTAATGACTTAACAAAAATAAACTGTTTGACTTCAGTATTTTAGGATTATACCTTTAAATTATGTGACTGTGCTTAATTGGCTTAATTGTATTAACAAGTATGAGTCACTAGGATAGTACTTAAACTTGTTTTTTCTTTCTGAGCACTGTTGTCTGAAGAAGTTAGGAGAAGTGTTTCCTAATGAAAAGCGCTTTACACTTTGTGACTTGGATTCTGTGCAGCCAGATCGTTTTTAACTTTTTATTGCTTGGCAGTTACCGGAGTGTGCACCGGACTACTGATTGCTGTAAGCTTGTTTTACTCAGCTATTAAACCTTGTTGGACTTTGCAGTGTACGCTTGTCTTGTCTTGTGCCTATTAAAAGAAAAAGTAAATAAATAGAAACGTGTGTGTGTGTGTGTGTGTGTGTGTGTGTGTGTGTGTGTGTGTGTGTGTGTGCCTGTGTGTGTGCGTGCGTGTGTGTGTGTGTGTGTGTGTGTGTGTGTGTGTGTGTGTGTGTGTGTGTGTGTGTGTGTGTGTGTGCGTGTGTGTGTGTGTGTGTGTGTGTGTGTGTGTGTGTGTGTGTGTGTGTGTGTGTGTGTGTGTGTGTGTGTGTGTGCTTGCGTGTGGGAGCTTAAGTGAGTGAGAGAGTCAGTGCTGACATGCAGTCCATCAGCATGGATGCACTAAACATTAAGAGGTATGAAACTTTTACTGTCTGACATTACTGACTGACTGACTTTAATCCTCAGTGAATTACCAGGAAATCAATGGAATGGAATCAAGGAGAGTAAAAGTGTGTGTGGGGGGGCAGGGTATGGAGCCTTGCATTCTGATTTTAATCATTCATTTATTCTCAAGGTGACATCTGAGGCTATTAAGTGGTGTGTGTGTGTGTGTGTGTGTGTGTGTGTGTGTGTGTGTGTGTGTGTGTGTGTGTGTGTGTGTGTGTGTGTGTGTGTGTGTGTGTGTATGTGTGTGTGTATGTGTGTGTGTGTGTGTGTGTGTGTGTGTGTGTGTGTGTGTGTGCATGTGTATGTGTGTGTGTGTATGTGTGTGTGTGTGTGTGTGTGTGTGTGTGTGTGTGTGTGTGTGTGTGTGTGTGTGTGTGTGTGTGTGTGTGTGTGTGTGTGTGTGTATGTGTGTGTGTGTGTGTGTGTGTGTGTGTGTGTGTGTGTGTGTGTGTGTGTGTGTGTGTGTGTGTGTGTGCATGCATGTGTGCGTGTGTGTTTAGCAGTATGAGTGTGTGTGTGTGTGTGTGTGTGTGTGTGTGTGTGTGTGTGTGTGTGTGTGTGTGTGTGTGTGTGTGTGTGTGTGTGTGTGTGTGTGTGTGTCTGTGTGTCTGGGTGTTGCGTGTAGACATTGAATACTTACATAACTTATATTTTGAATGTTAAATACTTTCTCCAACAACAATTAAATATACCACAGCAAGATTGAAACATTAGGAGATGAACTACTCTACATCAACAGTATTAAATAAAAATAGTAATATGAAAAAATACAAAACAATTTAACAGATAGCCTGTTCTCTAAAGACAATAAATTCCTCCAGGGCATGTGTTATTATGGAAATAACTCTCTTCCAGATGCTTACTATACTGAGATCAAAGCAGAGTTTCATAAATAGAGGAGGACCAGAACAGGACTAGCCGACTGGCATATAGCATAAAGTGTGAGATGTGAAAGAAGATAGTCAGTGAAGACTGTGAGGACTAAGGGTTTGAAGACTTACCCTTGGGGAATACCTAAGTAAGTTTAATGTGACTGGTTATCTACTGATTTATGTGTAACCAGGGTAGAGCAAGGATCTTTCTTGACCTTTTTCAGGTTTTAGCCAGAAAAACTGTCTTGTTAAGTGACTTGCATAGATTAAGAAAATGGAGGCCAAGGGAATCAAACTCTAGACTACAGGAGGCAGCTTCTTAACAGCTCATAGCATTAATCCTCTACACTGACTACAAAACACGATGACAATGTTGTGTATACTTCGACCTGAGAATATCTATTTAAGAGATATGATATGAAGTAAAACATAACTCCAGAAGCGAAAGCAACAAAGAATAATGCATCTAGGAGTAAACTGTGGTAGAGCATGTCAAATCTTTGGAAAGATAAACAAAATAATAATTTGTAAACAGGCTGTTTTCTGTGACAATGAAAATGGGGTCACTTACTGGAAAAAATGGACTCTGTGTACTTTGATCCTGACTAAAGTCCTAGTAATATCTGGAGAGGCGATTGTGTTTCTGAACAGACTATAAGAGGCTTGTAAGGGAAGTAGAGACAGACGTCTGTATTTAGAGGTGGTCAGTGGGGTGATGAATGTAAAGACAGGAAACATCAAATCTTTTTTTCAGGAAGGAGGGAATGACTTTGATATAAAGAGTGGTTACAAATGTGACAGAGAAGCCTACTGATGTATTCTTTGCACATCCTTAGGTACAATGTAAATACACTATTAATTCTAGGTTTACCATGATCAGAATGGGTGGCAAACAGGTTATCAATTTGTTAGAAATATTTTATTAAAGAGAAAAAGCAGAAAGAGTAATTCTGTGAGTGTGGTTGGAGAACGGTGAGACACTCTTCACCTGTTGCCTTTCCTTCCCTGTCTGTTTGCTTGCTGTAGCATAAAATAAATAACCATTGTCAAAACCATGGAGTAAAACTAAATGCCAAGAAGTGTATAATCGTATCCTTTGGCAAGTATGACTCCCCTTGTAAATATGACATTGACAACACACCATAGGAAATTAATCCTGTAGTTAGGGATCTGGGAACATATGTTGACAATGAACAACAATGAACTGTCCTTTGATCGCTATGTATCCACTGTTGGAAGGAAGTCCTTTTTCGTTGCACACCTTATATCTAACGGTGTTATATCTAGAGCCAGAAATGTAATTGTTCCACTTTATTTGTCACTGATTACGCTGATCTTTGAGTATAATGCCCATTTTGGTTTGTATCTGTCCAGACACTTATCACAACTGGAACACCACAATGATTTCTCACTAAAAACATCAAGGGCCTAAACTGTAAAAACTATTTAAACCATCTCTCTTCTTGGTATCATACAGGCTACTGGCAGATGACCTCTTCCATCTGAATAGCACTTCAGCAGACCCTATTCTGTCAGATCTATTACACATTTGCAGGTCAAGTGGTATCATAAACATCATCTCAGGGAACCATAATCTCTTCTGCAAAATAAACAGAACTTGTTGGAGGGATAGATTTGTATCACAGATAATACAACTTCTATGGAGCCGTCTTTCACACCACATAAAACAGAGTACTATTTGGACATATGGATGGGTAACCACAAATTCACACCTGGTTTACCACCCCTGTCCTTCATGGATAAGGGAAACATGTAAACGACAATCATATCCTTGTTCAACCCAAGTATTAGTTATTTGTATGCAAAACATAAGGGCTAAAAACTAACATGGGACTGTAAAGCTAGGTCTCTTAATATCTCCACAGATCAATAGTTTAGTAAGTACCTACGAACCTATAAAAATAGGTGCAAATTCTGATGTACCATTTCAAATTCTTTCAGTTTTACTTGGTGAGACTTTGAATGAAAGGGTTTGCTTTAACTAGTATTTTGTTCAAAATCTTCCTTGGATGAGAGAGAGATCTTCACTGCTTTTCTTTCATCATTCTGATAACGTGGTAACATTTGTGGCTTTATAAATAGGTGATCTCCACAGATACTGAGAGATTTCTTGTTTTACATAAGAATATTTATTATATTAACAAGGAGAAAGGATTTTGGTTGTTTATTGAGGGAAAAGAAAGTCTAACGTGCAAGAAAGGAAGGAAGAGAAATATAAGATGTTAAACCAGGAGGGGGTAGGATATAACTAATATAAGAGGTGTATGTGAAATGATAGGAGAAATAGTAAATTGCTCTCATGGGAGTTGGACTCTGAAAGTAAGATTAAATATTCTGAGAATATCTGTAGAAGAAGAGTTTAAAGGTACAAAAACCGAGCGGTGGTACTTTTTTGGTCATAACATAGTAAATACAGGTTCATGGTATAAAAGGGGAATCAACTTGTATTTAAAATTAAAAAGTACAATTCATTAATGTGCAAGGAATTAAAAAAACTGTGATACAATGCGGATGGAATATGGCAAATTGCTGGATTTTTATGATGATATTTTTAAGGAAATACATAAAGCACATAAGGGAAATGCATATTTATATTATGTAATGGTGAGACAAGTGGGATAATAGTGATAAATATAAGAGAAGTGCAGGTTCTGGAAGGTTTGACTAAATGAAGGGAAGATGTCAGACAAAGAACATGAAAGAAAATTAATACAGATGACCTGGATGGGGAATTATAAGTAGACAGTGAAACAATATACATGACATTAAAGGACAGATTTGTCTTTTAGTGGACAAGATGTATGGCAGACACTCTGGGCATGAAAGATTAGTATGTATGGAAATATGGAATAATGAAAGGTGTGGAAGGTTTGTACAGAAGATAGCAATACCAGTATGGAAGGGAGGAATGCAGGAAAAGTGTAAAATGACTGGTGGGAAAGAGCTGTTGAATGTGCTGGAAAGTGAAGCTGCAGCTGAAAAAAATAAACTAAAGTAGGCGATAGAAAGTAATAAAGTCTCAATGTTCTTTGCCACACTTTAATATCTTATTGTGAAGTGGGAACTCAACACAATGCATGTAAAAATTATATGAACTCTATACTAAAGAAGAAAAGAACAAACATTCGTTAGAAGTATGTGGGAGCTTATGTGGAAAAGGGGTAACTGGAGACCTTCTGGACTGATAAATAAAAAAGTAAACAGTGACAATGTTGCAAAATAGGTTGTAATTGTGAGAAAAAAATACAAGCAGTGCATGTTGCAGGAGGAGTATGTGGGGAGATGAGACCGAATTTACGCATAGTGCGGGAGCTGTTTGAGTTCAAATAGAAACAGAGCAGTACAGACTATATGGCTGCATTAGACATGCAAAACACCTTGGCTATTTAGAAATGAGTAGCTCTGGTGAAACTACACAATACGATCAGTGTTTTTTATACTTTTTCGTCTTTTAAGGAATGGGGCTATATATGCATCTAACCCGATTGTTATCACACCTAAGTGCAACAGCATTTAGTTTAAACATATTTAGTGACATTACCTCCACTCCATGAAAATCAGAATGTTGAATAAAAACCCTGAGTAGCTCTTCAATAGAGCTACGCATTTTTGAATATCTTGTGGTATGTTACACTAACAGAACTCTTAAACATAAGGGAGCTTTGGTGGTTTTCTTAAAGTATTTATAGGAAAAATGTTTGAAGATACATTTCTGAGACCACTGTTTAATGGATGCACAGCAAAAGGCATCATACCTCTCAAACTCCTAGTGCAAGAAATCAGGATAAAGTTTGACAAAATGGGGGGACAAAGGCCCAGAAATAGGGACATATATTAAATATTGCTCTTATAAACTTATAAAGTTGCTAGATGAACAAGGTGTGTTTTAACATACATTTTCTGAAGGATTTGAAGTCTGAAATGCAAATGTATGTCATTATTTATTGAATTCAATCCTCAGATCATCCCAGTGATTTGCCAGAAAACCACAAATTATATGAGAAACAGACCAAAAATATGAGCCAAAAATCTGGGCATTCTGCAAAAATCTGGACAGTTGAGAGGTATGAAAGGCATACATATGAGGCAGAAAATACAGTAAGGACTGCCTTTAAGCCTGGCTCTGTTTGCTTCCTATATTAATGCAGTTTAATACAGGCTTATAACAGTGGAAGAAGATGGAATATACAATTAAGGATGGAGGCATGTTTTCTATTTTTTTTGTATTGGCAGTCAATATCTGTATATGGACTAAAGACAGAATAAGAACAGAAGTGAATACAATGTACAAAAGGTATGGGAAGGAGTGGACTGGAGTTTGTTGTGGAGAAGTCTATAGGAGAAAGGAAGGAAAAGATATAAGAAAGGGAAATAGTTTAGGAATTCAACAGTAAAGGTATCAAGGGCTGACTATTGGGTCAGAAAATGAAGATGAATTTAAATGGAGGGTACCACAGAGTGTGATTGTAAGTTTGGTGAGTCAGTGGGCATTGACACATGACAATTATAAAGATGGTAAGTACAGCCAGAAGTGTATATATGTGGAATAAAAGCATATGTCTTGGGTGAGGGTTGTTATTTAAGAAAAAAAATTAGATGGAGCTAATGGGACTATTTTAATGTAGGCTAGAAATTAAATTCCTGTCAAATGAGAAGCATTATACTATGATTGGGAAGAAAACATAAGTGCTCTCTATTATATACAGTTTTCCTAAATGGATGATGTTTACATTGGTGAGAAATGAAGCAGGCATAACATATTTCAAATTCTGTTTGCATTTTTATGTTTCCTGGCTGGAAAAAATGAAAAATGAAGGGAATATATGAGGGGCGGTGAGACAGGAGAACTTCTGAATGAAGGGATAGCTAAGATAAACTGCTAGAAAATGGAGCACACTGAGATAAGCAAATCAGTTAAATATGTTTATTAAGCTATCAGTGCTGATATCGATAAATGATGCATGGACAAAATGGAGAATTAAGAGAAGGAAAGAAATTTTAAAAAGAATGAGAAAGTTAGATGACAAGGGGAGGTGGTTAGATTTCTATGGATGCACTCAGGGATGTTAATCAGTGAAGACCAAGCTGAGATTTAGATAAAAAGATGGGAGGATGTGTTTGAGGAAAGCCTTTAATTAGAAAAATGAAATAATGCTGAATTGGCTAAAAAAGGTTTATAGTATAATGTGGAAGAAATATTAGATATAGGACCTTTACGAGATATTACAATGAAGCAGGCAATTTATGAAATGTGTGGGATAAAATGGGTAGGATAGCATACAGAACTACTGGATGTTATTATTATTAGTATTATTTATTTTTTATTGTTATTATTATTATTATTATTTATTTTTTATTATTATTTATTTATTTTTTATTATTATTTATTTATGTTTTATTATTAGTATTATTTATTTTTTATTATTATTATTTATTTTATTGTTATTATTATTTATTTTTTATTGTTATTATTATTATTATTTATTTATTTTTTATTATTATTTATTTTTTTATTATTATTTATTTATGTTTTATTATTAGTATTATTTATTTTTTATTATTATTTTTTTTTATTATTATCATCATCATCATCGTCATCATTATTACAACTATTATTGCATACAACCAGTTAATCATGTCCCGCAAATTACTCTTTAACCCTGAAAAAATCCAGCTCTCCAAAGCTTACTACAATCTTATTCTAACATTCGATCACTGCAATCATCAAATAAATCTTTACTACAAGTCTTTAAAACTAACAACACTGCAGGAGACTCCTTATGCTCTTCCTATATCTCAAAAACATGGAACTCCTTCCCCCATAATACTAGCACCACTGACAACACACACCAGTTTAAAAAAACTACTCAAACATTATCTAACTGACACTTGGCTCTGCTCATGCAACAGCCCTGGCTGATCTCCTGTTATTATAAGTACACTCTCCATTAATTATTCAGCCTGTCTCATGGACAGTCATTTTATTTGTATTATGATTTTTCTTTTTGCTTTTTATTCTTAAATGTGTGATAAATCTAGAATTATTTCCCTTTACAAATGTAAATTAATACTCATAAGTTCTATATTAGTAATATCACCATGCTAAGTTCCATGCCTGATGTTGTATCTAAACTATGCTAAGTTTCATATCTGATGTTGTATCTGTTGTTAGACTTGCTGCATCTACTGTAACTTATGTTGTTTATATGGTTTGTCATGCTGTATTTACTGTTACCAATGTTGTTTGTATGGTTTGTCATGCTGCATCTACTGTAACTTATGTTGTATATATGGTTTGTCATGCTGTATTTACTGTTACTAATGTTGTATATATGGTTTGTCATGCTGTATTTACTGTAACCTATGTTGTATATATGGTTTCTCATGCTGTATTTACTGTTACTATTGTTGTATGTATGGTTTGTCATGCTGTATTTACTGTAACTTATGTTGTATATATGGTTTGTCATGCTGTATTTACTGTAACTTATGTTGTATATATGGTTTGTTATGCTGTATTTACTGTTACTAATGTTGTATATATTGTTTGTCATGCTGTATTTACTGTTACTAATGTTGTTTGTATTGTTTGTCTTGCTGTATTTACTGTTACTATTGTTGTATGTACTGTCACTTTTTGTGGATCTTTTCTCCCTGGGCCTCTGCTGAAAATGGGCTCTGACCGGTCAAACTTTCCAGGTAAACAAATATAAAATAAATAAATAAAACTGTGTGCCAAGAAATGCATAATGGCATCCTTAGGGAAGACAGCTACCCTAGAAACTACCAAATTAATAATAAATCCCTAAGAGTAGATCCACAGTGGTCAGGGATTTGGGAATATGCAGACAGTAACCTAGCCTTTGACCATCACTTATGGTAGTAAGGAAATCCTTCTTAGCTGCACAATTTATAAGCATGGGTATGTCATCTAGGTCCAAGGATTCCATTGTTCTACTATACTTGGCCCTCACCAGACCAGTCACTGAGTACAATGCTCACATTGGTATGTACCTGAACAGGTATATGCAACAACTGTAGTATCTGCAGACAATCCTCACAAAAAGAATACAAGGCATAAACAACATGTCCTACATGGATCACTTCAAAGCCCTATTCCTGTACTTGGTCTCCTACAGACTGCTGATAGGCAATCGATGCCTGACCTTTAAAGCATCCCCTGAGCCCACTCTGATGGACTTTTTCAACATCTACAAAACAAATAGCATTAGAATTACTTGATCTATGGAACTAAACCTTGTCTCCAGCATAAAAAGGACATGTTGGAGGGACAGGTATTTGTCTCAGACACTACCCCTTCACTGAAACAGGATTTCCATTCATGTAAAGCAGGGTTCTTCCTTAATGCAATTCAAGTATTTTGGACCAGTGTATGGGGAATTGGAAATTCACACCTGGTCTGGCATCTATGTCTCTATTAGACACAGGCAGCCTGTAAATGCTTGACCACCCATGCCCAAGCCAACATTTATCCCTTAAAATAAACCCAGAGTATCAAAATTGCAAGATACATTTAGGAAGCACGGCTAGATTTAAAAAGCCCCCCCGAAGGAGTTAGCCTCATTATCACCTATGAACCTATTGCAAGACAGCCCCTGCCCCACCGTTAAATATCCTGGTCAAAAGAAGGAAGAAGAAAATATGTTTGATGGCCAAAGTTATACCTTTGATAGCCAGCGAGTGACCTACAGATAAATACAGACACAGAAGGCTGAAGTTCAAGTGGAGAGGTAAGCTTGAGTGGCCCATGGTCATGTTTAGCTCATTATGATTTACCTCAAGGGAAGGTGAGTTTTTGGCACCTTGCTGTATTCCAGCAGAGGCTGTAGAGAAGTAACTAAACCATCTGCATACACTAACGGGACAGCAGGAAGATTCATGTGCATGTGTTCATATCATGTCACACCCTCCGCTTAGGAGAAATTCTAAGGTATCCGAAAACATTCTTGTGACTATAAACGGATAACACTGGGTTTTGAAGACTTGATCTCATTTGTCTCCCACCATAGATGGAAATTACTCCTCAAACTGTGTGGCCCCCAGCATAGAAGCCTTAATCTGGAGGTAGACCAGTTGGTCTAAAGTGGTGTGGGGGTCAGGAGAAGGAGAGGCACTAACCACTAGCTGACTGTCACTCAGGTCAAGGGAACAAAAATATATGTCTGTCTATCCATCTATCTATCTATCTATCTATCTATCTATCTATCTATCTATCTATCTATCTATCTATCCATCTATCCATCTATCCTTCTATCCATCTATCCATCTATCCATCTATCCATCTATCCATCTATCCATCTATCCATCCATCCATCTATCCATCCATCTATCCATCTATCCATCTATCCATCCATCTATCCATCCATCCATCCATCCATCCATCTATCCATCTATCTATCTATCTATCTATCTATCTATCTATCTATCTATCTATCTATAGTGGCATCTTTGATGAGGTGTTCTTGGAGGACTATGTGCTGGATGTGTGAAAATATTTAGGTTCATAGCTAGTCATTGGACATGTAGTCTAGCAGACCATTAAAGAGTCTAGCTCAATTTCCCCAAAGCACTGC